>NC_133620.1:3832248-4084748 GCF_048593235.1 Sminthopsis crassicaudata | reverse complement strand
TTGAGGGACCCCCACAAATGAGGAAAGAGACTGATGTTCTAGCAAAGGGAGCTGAAGCAGAGTTTCAAAAAGTTGGGGGAGAGCCAAAAGGTTGGAGGAGGAGAAAGGAGGCCTGGACAGCCTCCAGAGAAATAAGAGGTCAGAAAGGAGGAAGTCCGGAGCAGCACTCCATGCACAGAGCCAGCCGGCCATCTCAGAGGAAAGGAAGGAAGTTCAGAGGGCCAATTTGGGCTGGATGCCAGAGGAAATGTCCCCAAGCTGGAGCAAGCTGAGGATGCTTCTATTCTAGAGTCAGCAGTCAGCAGAGCTCCATCTCTGAACAAAGGGTGAGCACTTTGTGGCCAAAACCTTAGAGAAGTTTCCGGCTCATGCCCAGGTTGGAGCAGATGGACTTTGAGGGGAGGTCCCTTCCCACAAGAAGCTTCCTTGTGACACAATAATTCTCCATTCTCTATCGTTCTTCTTTAAGAGGGAGGAGGTAGGGATACACATAAAGAAGGGGAATTATCTGGTATCGGATGGCAGCCTAAGTGCAATCATGTTAAAAGCCGCGGAGCAATTGCGGCAGTTTTTGAGTAGGAAATACGACTGGTCAAATGGAAAAAATGGAAATTAAGGGAGAAGCCGAGTGAAGCCTTGTTTCAGTGGCCGTTCGTGGAAATGTGGTGATTCGAAGCCTCTTTTTCTTTTTTATTCAATAATCGATGCCTTAAATTCTTGATGAATGGGAGCCACTAAGTCGGTGTCTGTCTCAATTATAAAAACAAGAACCCTTAGAGGGAAAAGGGATGGTATAAGGCTGAATGTCAGTTACCTGATCAATTCTTAAAAGGGCCAGTGATTTAGGAAATATCCTTCATGAACCAAGTGTTCTTGGATGATTGCACGCACCGCCAGCTGATTAATTGAACTTGCATACCGCAAAGGAGGAAAAATGGGAGAAACGTGCCGAAAAACAAGCAGCTGCAGCAACTTCCAGGACTGCCAAGGAAGGCCATCCGTCAGAAATGCAGAGGCATCTGGCCGCGGACAGGCTGGCTCTCCGCAGCCACGCGGGAGGCGGCCGGTGTGGCCTTTCGGGGTCACTGTACTGGGTGCAGCCGCTGACTGGGCCCAGAAAACCGAGACGCACTAATGTGGTTTCGCATCAGTCGTGCCCTCCCTTTTCACGTCCCTTCCTCCATTCCTTGCCTCATGTCCACCCCCCAGTTCCTGTGAATCCCCCTCCATTTGCACTGTCTGCCCTCACACGGGGCCTCAGGAAGCATGTGACCACCCTGAAGGTCAGCTTTGTCTGTCCCTTCCGATGTTTGGCTCACGCTTCTGAGTGACCATCATCTAAGGGTGTCACGGTCCCCCATTACTTTGGAGGGAAGTGGTCCGTGTTTATTTCAGGTGAGTGCTCTTCTTGCTGATGTCTAGAAGATGCTAAGTGTTCTCTCCCCCTGCCCCCCAAAAGAGAGCCCCCATGCACCAGGTAATGGGATCCAAGTGGCACTTGCAGGAAAGGAAAGCCCTTCTGGATGCTGTCTTTGGGAACATGGGCCGGCGCAAGGCTGATATTCAGCTTGGGATAAGTCCCCCCCGAACAGGCAGTGGGGTTCAGCACAGGGAGTTAAACCTACGACCATCCCATTAGCAGTTCCAACTGACACGTCCCAAACCGAGCTTCCTCTTGCTGACTTCCCTATTTCTGATAGCGACAACTCCATGAGCTGATGTTCTCATCCCTTTTCTCAGGTCATCAGTGACTTCTTCTTCTCCCCCTCAGCCCCAAACTGCCACAGTCTCTGCATCAATCCCATTCTACCACATCTCTCAGAGCCAGCCACTCCCAAGGGCAGACCCTCAGTCCCACCAGTCCCCTTAAAGGGCTCCCTGCTTCCTTCTCCATCTGCATCATCAGACTGTGGCCCCGCAGCCCACCAAAGGCTTCCCACTATCTGTCATTCAAGGCTTTCCTAAATACATTTGGTCCCAGCTGCCTCTCCAGCCATACCCTCCAGGCACTCTCTGCCCCTTTCTGCCTCTGAGCTTGAGGAAGTAACCTCAGATCTGGGACTTGCATTTCCTCTTGGGGCTGACCTGGGGGTCCTTTCTAACTAGGTATAGGCCCCTCAGCTTGGGTGAGAAGTGGGGTGCTCTTGGATCCAAGAAGAACTGGTAGCCCCTTCGCCAGTCTTTGGGTAATCAAGGCACACTACATACCTCGCCAAAGGAACCTCCTGAGTCAGCTTTCTAGACAAGGGAAATGAGGGGAGTTTCTGGAGCTTCATAATGAATCGAAGGGAAGACATCCCTCTGAATGCGAAGGGAGCTAGGGCACCCCAATGACTTCCAGAACGCGGGGGCTCACAGACGCTGCAGAGTTCCTGACCACGGGGGACTGTCCCTGAGTCTCCCCTGGCCTTCTCTGCACTAGAGGGTTATGGGACTTCCAGTGGCCTGTGGGGAAGCTAGAAGGGGACGACTCAGGCGGTCCATGCTCCCCGTGCATTATCAATAGGCCCCCACACGACTTACCAAGTAAACTGCCAAGTGCAGAGCTGTAAAGCCATTTCTTGTCAGCCGAGATGGGCGCAGCCCTTTTAACATGAGGCTTCTGATGTGGGACTTGTTGCCTTAGATGAGAAAATGGAAAGAGGCTGATTAAATTCAAAGGGCTAAACCTGAGTCAGATGCTCAATAAAAGTTCATTGCGGGCAAGTCAGCCATTTTACTTTTAGGTCCTATTAATTCTGTCTCCCTTAAATGGCCTTCTCAGGCTTCAAATGGGCTTCTGTGGTGCTCTCATGTGGGGCTCCCTATCTATTTGGTGATCATGTTTATCTTAATTTAGGTAATGGAGAAAACGGAGCTGGGTGCCTGGGAAATCACGCAGAGGACAGCCACAGGGACCCAGGTGGCTCCGTCAGACATTCCCTGAGACACAGAGAGCGTCCGCTCCCCTTCCTAAAAGTTCTCTGTCAATCCACCCATGAGGTATGAGTACTCAAATTATTGAAGGCACCTGGGCTGGAGAGGGAAGAAAGACTGAGTAGGGAAGGTCCAAGAAGGCAAAGACTGACAAGGGATGCTGCTGCTCCAGCCCTCCTCAGCGGCTTTCATTTTCTTCCCACCTTCTAAATTGCTACAAAATGCTCTAAAGATTCCCCCACGCCTTTCCCATCTTTTAGTTTAATTTCCCTACTGCTCTCCTTCTGTACTACTTCCTCCCTTCCCAGTTCCTCAAGCATCACCTTGGTGAAGAGGGCTGAGGATATAAACAAAATGAGGGGGTTCGGTGGAAGGTGGAGGGTACAGTCAAGATAAAGGGACAAGGTGACATAGTCCCTTTCTAAGCCAGGCACTGGGTTGAGAGCTGGGGATCCAAAGAAGAGCAAAGGACACTCCCTGTCCTAGAGGAGCTTCCAAGCTAACAGGGGCACCACGTGTCCAAGAAAGCACAAACGAGAGGGGGAGAGGAACAGCTGGAGAGGGTCTCAGAGGGAAGGACCAGAAGCAGGGAGGCTGGAGAAACATTTCCCTCTCTTCCTCCCCAGGGGAAGCGTCTCCGAGCTCCCTCAATCTTTGGACCTCCCCTTTGCTGACCCGCTCCAATGTGCACAGCCTGTCCGGGCAGGCGGTTGGCCCACTGTCTCCACCATTAGACAGGGAGCCCTTTGGAAGGTGGGGGAGGCTATGGGCTTGTTCTTTCCTTGCTTTGCATCCCAAGGATACTGAGTAATATTCTGCTAGCTTAGGGTTGCCTTCCTGCTAGATCCTGGAGCCTTCGCTCTGAGATTTCCTCTTATGTCTCCTCCAGACCCATCATGGAGTCGCTGATGTCTTGCCTCCCGCCCCGAGAGGTGGGCTCCCTGAAGGCGAGCCCCTCTCTTGCTTTTCCTCATTCCCTTCATGCTTATTAGGATGCGCGGCACAAAATAAACGCGTGTTGAATGACAATATTTTGGGTAAGACTTTAAATGCCTGTGACTTTAACATCTGCCTTTTGCTTGACTGGCAGGCACAATTCTGGGGGGAAACGTCCTTTAGTTTTTAAATAATCACAGGTTTGGGACTCACGGCTACTCTAAGTCAGAACCAAATTAAGCAGACCGCTGGCCACGGGTCTGCCCTCCGACTAAATGTCACCAGAGTCTGAAGGGACAGAGGCAGGCCCAACAAGAGAATGGACTTGTAGCTGTTCAGCACCGGGGTGGGGGGCGATCGCTGGAGAAAACAGGAGAGCCCAGGGTACTCACCCCCACAAATGCAGCACAGATGAAGTAAGGACAGCCCGTTTTCGGTACGGTAATTTAAATTGACTTTGCTGAAGGCTTCATCAGAGCTGCAAAGAGATTTTACAGATGATCACATATTTAATCTTTCAGTATATTGTCTTTCATTTGGAAAACTGTAGAAGGGAAACCTATTATTATAACTGCAGAAAAAAAACTTCCCCCCTCCTCATGGTTACCTGTCTGCATACAGAAATCACCACACCCCAAGCAAATGGCTAAACATGAGAGAAAAACCGTTCAAGTAGCTGAGGGGAGCGATTTGGAGCTAGGATTGGCTCATTTCTCTGTGAGCACCTGTAGCTTTTGACAGAATCTTCCTTTTTGCCTTGAGGCCTTAGGACATGTACATTGGCACGTGGTCTCCCCTCCTGTCAGCTCCCTGAGGGCAGGGATATGGCTTCTGTCCTTCCTCTTCCCCTTGCTTAGCCTTGGGCCTAGCCCTAAATAAGCACCAAGAAATCCTTACGGACTGATTGTGCCGTAGGATGGTTCCATTCACCGATGGATGCTCCCCGTGTCTTGTACAAACTCTTTAAGGGAGGGTGGGGTGAAGAGCGTGTCAAAAGCCACAGATAGAAAAGGAACCCCTGGAAAAGGTGTAAGACCCTTTTGTCCTTGGAGAACTCTGCTGATCAAGTCTGACTCAGCTTCTCCATCCCGCTGTGGTGACAAGGCCTTCTGAGAAGTCAGGAGACGCGTCTGACCTGGCTGCTCCCAAGAGTCTTTGGAGGAAGGCGAGATTACGACTTCCAAGAAACGCGTCTGGAGGACGTAGGTCAGACGTCCCATTATCTGCTCTCTGAATACCTTGTGCATGGGTTAGAGCGATCTGACTGAGAACTGAGGCACTTGTGACCAATCACGTGAACTTTTGATACACGTCTTTTAGCACTGGGCTAATCCTGAATAAATCGGACTCAAGAAATAACTGTACACACACACACACACACACACACACACACACACACACACACACATTTGGGGGCAAGGAGGGAGGGAAGGAGGGAGAGGAGAGAAAGGCAGAGAGAGAAGGAGGGAGGAAGAGAGAGAGAAGAGGGATGGAGGGAGGGAGTGAGGAGACAGAGAATCTAGAACTGTCATTTCTTCAGGATAGGAAACTTCTTGGGAAGGAGATTCCCTTTGCCAGTGCCAATTTGGACCTCTGCTTTCACAAAGAGTCTGAGAAAAATGCTTGAGGGACCGAGAAGTTAAATTATTTGCCCCCCCCCCCAGTCACACCACCTGTAGGTGTTTGGATCTAAGGAGTGCCGGGTGGGAATTTGGTTCTAACCAATGAGCTGCTCTGCCTCTCAGGGTTCCCACATTTAAGCATAGCTGTGTATGGATGTGCAGGTACATGTGCATTTTATGGCTATATTGGTGTTGTATGAGTGACAGATGTAACTATGAGCCATGATGTCAGGAAAAAGAAGAAAATTCAAAAACAATATAAATTCTCCTTAAAATCCATTCTCTTTATACCTTGATGAGGTCAGGATTTATGAGCTTATATAAGAAAGGTGCTAATCTTGATTAAGGATTATTGCTTTAGAGGGAAGGGATGGGACAAGTCATGTGTCCTATCACTCATGCTAATGGATAATAATAGCATTAACTAACATTAATTTAGGGCTCATATTTATCCTTGTAACAACCTGGATGAGTAGTATTTTATTTTATTTTATTTATTTGTTTGTTTGTTTATTTGTTTGTTTGTTTAATTTTTTAATTAATTAATTAATTAAATTTTTTTTAGATTTATTTATTTATTTTTGCTGAGGCAATTGGGGTTAAGTGACTTGCCCAGGTCACACAGCTAGGAAGTGTTAAGTGTCTAAGGCCGGATTTGAACTCAGGTCCCCCTGACTTCAGGGCTGGTGCTCTATTCACTGCACCACCTAGCTGTCCCAGGATCTTCATTTTATAGATGAGGAAACTGAGGCAGACAAAGGTTTATTGATTTAGTAGGATCTGAATCCCAGAACTCTAACTCCAACGACTGCATGTCTTTGACAGACACACTACACTTTCCTAAAAGGTCTCAGTGAGAAAGGAAGTGAAAGATTTCTCTGAGTCTTTTGCCTTCATGCCAATAAATAAATAGACACATAAATAAACAAACAAATAAATTAAAAGATGGCCAGAATAGCACTTTCTTTCCACCCCTTCCTTCTCCGAAGGAAGCCACAAGCAGCCTTTGAAAGGGGACTGTGGTAGGGGGCCTCCTTTGATATTTTCCAGCAGCAGCCATCATTGGACCTTCTGCCCCCTTTAAAAACCCTCCATCTTGAATCATGGAACAGATTTTGAGGTTAGCCATCGAGGGCAGGTGTGTTCCGTGTCCCCCTATCCTAAGCAATAATAGTGCAAAGCTGACATCCTTTATTGTTTTAAATCTATTATCTATATTTTTGCATAGATGGATCGATAGATAGACAGTTGAATGGATGGATAGATAAATAGGCAGACATAAGTAGGTGGATAGATAATAAATAAGATAGGCAGACGGAAAAACAGACATAGATAATTGATAGATGAATAAATAGACATTCAGACAGATGGATGGTCTAGTAGATAAATAGACAGACAGAAAAGCACAGATGATTGATATGTAGATGGATAGATAGATAGACAATGCAGATAGGCAGATAGAGAAATAGATGATGGAAGAATGGACAGATGGATAGATAGATAGTAGATAGATGGATAGTAGATAAATAGGCAGACAGAAAAACATAGATGCTTGATAGATAGATGAATAGATAGACAAGACCTCCATCTAGTCCAAGCTCCCTAGTACCCCAATGCAATGAATTTCTTTAGAGAGATCCTGGCGCTTTTCCTGCTGGCCCCTGTTTGGGTGTTGTCTCTGCTGGTCTGTAGCCTGCCCCTGCCCCTGGTTGTACCTAGTAACTTAGTGGAAATGGCTTGTCCACACTTCTCTTGACCATCCTCTTCATTTGATTTCCCAGACTACTTCTGTTCTTTCCAGCCCTTGATGTTGATGAATATACTCATACTTTGTACCTTCTCTTCTTGGCTCCAGTAGCCCCCTCCTAGCTAGTGGCCCCCTTACTCTGGCCAGGAATGAAAACCCTCACTGTATTGTGCTTGAATGGACATAAGAGCTGACATTTAGAAAGTATTTTACATTTATAAAGTCCCGTACAGCCATTAGCAGATCCATGCTGGGGACAAGTGTAGCGAGGATAGGCAGAAGGAATGGCTTAGGAGCACTGAGGTCAAGGGTGACCTGAACTAGCAAAGTTTGAATGTCTCCGAGCCAACATTCCCAGCCACATCTTGGGACTTGACATCTGATTTCCTTCTACCATCCCAGCACTGTCCCATTTTAGCATACATCCTTGTTTTGCACTTATTTTAATAGCACAAACCTGACAGAATTGGAAAGGTACAAATGGATAAGAGTATATCCTAGGGAGGCGGCTAATAAGCAGATCTCTCATGATAACAGTCACGTTATGGAACACAACTGTGCCTTATTATCAGGTTTACAGCTAGTCAACAGTACAGTCCTTATTTTCTGAAAATGCACATCTTAAGAAGGAGTGGCCATTGTTTTAATCCATTTGCACCATGCACTCACTTCCCTAGGACTGTGTGTGTGTGTGTGTGTGTGTGTGTGTGTGTGTGTGTGTGTGTATGTGTGTGTATGTGTGTGTGTATGTGTGTGTGTGTGGGTATGGGTGTGTGTGTGTGGGTGTGGGTGTGGGTGTGTGTGTGGGGGGGTGCTGGAGTCCATTTGAAACAGTGCAGAAAAGGAGAGTTAAATTTTCCATATGAACGCTCACACCTGTGAAATCAGCAGTTTGACTGACTGACTTGTAGATTGCCGAGACTTAAGAAAGCCATGCAGAGAATCTTCTTCTGAAAGACTGGGTTTGGCATATTACTTTTTCCTCTCCAAGGAAATGATGGTAAACATTTACTGGTACGAATGACCACTGCCGTTCTGAACCAAATCTGAACCAACCAAAAAGCCCAAAGCGCAGTAGCATGGCACATCAGAAATTGGACAAAGATGCCGTGAAATGAGAAGAGTGATTTGCAAAGGGGTTGGGCCAAAGGGACTCAATCACACTGAACACAGCTCCCGTGGACACAGATGGATTCTTCTTCTGTCCTCTGTCTTTTGGGAGACGTTGCGTTCTCCCCCATAGCCCTTAATTCTTATACACATAAATGTTTCTGACATCATAGAGGGCTGGTGAGAACACCATTGGCAATAGTCTGGTAAATCAAATGAAAAGGATGGTCAAGAGAAGGAAAACGTCCACTACAGGGCGGACAAGCCGATTCTAATAAAGAACTAGGTACAACAAGGGGTAGTACACACCAGCAGAGCCATGAATTGGACCGATCATTCTGGAAAAAATACATTTGGAATTAAAGGAATCAAGTGACTAAAATGTTCATCTGCATTGTTTCAGATATTATGTTAGATATTAGTCATCTAATACAGATAACTAGTTATAGATATTAAAGAAGTTAATAATAGAATAGATAATAGAATCAAAGGCCCCACATACACCAAAATATTTATGTTTTCATATTTGTAGAAGCGAAGAACCAGAAATAAAGTAGATGCACACTAATTGGAGTATGTCTAGAAAAGAAATGATGAAGCTGATGCATATAAAATGAGAGGGAAGATACATGAACAACTAAAAAGTATCTTAAGAGCAACCAGGATGATCATATATGCAGTAATTAAAATAAAAAAAAATAAGAAGACATCACAATAAAACAATTGAAACTGACCTTTTAGTGACCAAGTTTGGCTCCCAAAAAGAGATACCTATGAGACTGTGACCTGTTCCAAGTTTGCTAAAGTGGGTGATTCCTAGTATGGAATATTAAAGTGATGGAAGTTTTTATTTGTTTGTTTGTTTGACGACAAAGTTAGCTTTGCTGAACTGCTTTCCCCCTCTTTATATATTTGTGATAAGGGCTGGCCCTCTGAAAGGGGAAAGGGAATGGATACATTGAAGAATGTGGACATTATAAACATAAAAGTCCTCTAAAATTTGCCTTCAAAATAGAAAAGGCAAATATATTTTCTTATCACATAGAGAAATAGCGCTCTCCACAGTTCCTTTGACTTTTTTAGTTAACCCTAAAGAAACAGCAAAAATGCCATTAGAATGTATGTCCGACAGAACCAGCTACATCCAGAGAAGGAACACTGGGAAATGAGTGTAAACTGTTACTTTTACGTTCTGAATCCAATTCTTCCTGTGCAACAAAAAATTCGGTTCTACACACATATATTGTATCTAGAATATACTGTAATATATTTAACATATATAAGACTGCCTGCCATCTGGGGGAGGGGGTTGGGGGAGGAAGGGAAAAAATCTGAATAGAAGTAAGTGCAAGGGATAATGTTGTAAAAAATTACCCATGCATATGTACTGTCAAAAAAATGTTATAATTATAAAATAAAATTAAAATTAAAAAAAAAAAAAAAAAGAATGTATGTCCGAGGCACAATTCCAAGGAATGAGAGAGGGATGTTTCCCACCGTTCTCTGCCTGGATCACATCTCTGCCCACGGTGTTCATTTTGGCCCCATATTTCATGAAGGCTTCTGATAAGTTGGAGAGATGGCTGGAGGAAGAGGGGCTGGAAGGTTATCTCCAGATATCTGGAAGGCTGCCTTCGGGAAGAGAGATTCAATTTGGGATAATTAGGAGAACTATGGGGAAAAATATAGAAACTGCCAAGAGGAAAAGATAGGTTTGATTAAAATAAACTAACACATGAATAAATGGACAGAGGGACAGAGACGACAAACTTCCCGATAACTAGAGTTTAGCGTGGGCCCTCCCGGGAAGGAAGAGGCCTGTCCCCAGTGGAGGCCTTCAAGCAAAGGCAAGAGGACCATTCACTGCTGGGATTAGAAAGAGAATCCTTAGCTTTGGTTGGGCTGCAGAGGCTTTGAGGTTCGTCCAACTCTGCGATTTGGGGAGTCTCCTATGGTGGGCACATGGCTAGATTTACTTTGCTACTAAAAGGGATGAATTTAAAGGTGAACTTTAAGATGAGACTGGTAGGAAGGGAAAAGATGACCCCAAAGAAGCAAACTCTGAGTCACTAACCAGCTAATGAAGATGGAAGAAGATGGCTCATGAACGGACCAGAGAGAGGGAAGGCGCCTGAGGCAGAGCCTCGTCTCCATATGGAGTCTCGCAGCTTAATTGTTTTTCTTTAGGAAAAGGGGGAAATTCAGTCTGCTGGAAAGATGAAAAGGTAGCAATAAAGCAGATTTTTAAAAAACATTAGCGAGACAAGTCTCTTATTTCTTGATGTTTTCAAAGGTGGGAAAAAGTCATTTAAAAAGATATTTGTTTTCTTGGCTGATTGTCAATTCCCCTTGTCAACTCTGGTGTTGAGGACAAAGCTCCTGCCTGCTCTCGGCGTGCTCTCTCCACACTTTCCCCACTTCTTTCACATCCAATGTCTCTTTCTGCCAGTGAAGTGGATCAGCAGGAGACTAGACCCTAAGGATATTTAGCACTCGAGATTCGTCATCGTACATTTTTTCGGGCCCAACTTTAATAACTAGAATAGGATTTTTTATTAAATGGAAGTTACTTTTGTGGTTATATTTAGATACTAATTTTCATTTCCCATTGACTTCTAGTGAAATGTTTCTGTTTTGATATATGCAATTAAAATATTCAAGATTTTAAAACACATCATTCCTAGGAGAGAAATGTAATTTTCTCTCCTTTTTCCTGTTCTAAAGGAACAGTGTGCATCAAACTCCTTGCCAATTGAACACCTCCCATGTAGTCTAACATCCTAAGCCCAATTGACTTTCTAATTTCCCCTTACATTCATTGTCATCTGCCATACCATCCAGTACCTTAACAGATCCTAATGAGTTCATAGAGCTTGCCGGGGCATGGATGGAGTTCCTAATTAAAATGAAGCAGCAATTATGAATATATTGCTAATAATAAATTCTGGCAGAATGTAGTGTGGGCCATTAAAAAGGGTGGTTCTGCACCCAAAGGTTACTTCCTTTCTTGTAGCATAATGAAGCTATTTTTTAAAAAGACTTTACCTTTTACCCAGAAGAGTATGAAGTTTTGTGATCCAATTAAGCTTCTTTCTTATGATACTCCCCCTTTCCAAGTTGACATCATCTGTAACCCCAAATGGTTGCTTATTAAAATATAACACTTGAATAGTCGACAAAACTGGTTGTGTCTCACGTAACTGGCTCAAACATTCAGTCAGCTGCATATTTTGTTATTAATTTAATAATGATGTATTTGGGATACTCAAAGGAAAGTCAGAAAGATAGAAAGAAGGTCATGAGTTGGAGGGACGACAGAGTTTTTTTTTTAAGATCCCAAGTTTTGAGATGTAGACATGGAAGGGACATTCCCAGCCGTTAAGACTAGTCCTCCCATTTGTGATGAGGAAGCCGAGGTGCAGAGAAATCAAGGGAGTGCCTGGGGCCTGGCTGAGGCCAGTGGTCCTAACCTCACTGTACTACTCTCAGAGGATGGCTGAGGGCCAGGGTCCCAAAGCCCAAGTCCAGGAAGCAGCATGATTCAAGCCCAGCATCGCTTCTCCAAGCTGCCTTGGCTCCTCTGACCTGATGCCCAAGGAGCCCGTTAGAATTCGATCTAGAGAGTTTTCTTGGCACAGGGAATGGCCAGTCAGCCAAAAACCATCAAGGAAGGGCCTACTGCTCACCTGCCACTGTATTAATCACTGGAGATACAGAGAAGGACCAAGGCAGCCCCTTTTCTAAAGGACATTGAGTTTTAAAGGGGTAACAGGGTGCCCAACAGCCTTCACAAACAAGTTACAAACTGTCGAGTGGAGAGAATCACAGAGGGAAGGCATGTGTGTATATGTGTGTGGTATGTATTGTGGTACTTGTGTATGTGTGCCGTGTGTGGTGTAAGTGTAGTGTGTGTGTGTGCCATGTGTATGTGTGTGTGTGATTGCACTTGTGCTTGTGATACGCTCACCCCTGCTTTTTAGGAAGATCACTCAGTTGAATGGAGGAAGGACTGGAGGGGCCCCCACACCCACTGCACGGTCCAGGGGTGAGGGAGGCAGGGCCTGTAGCAGAGGCTACCGCTGCCTGAGGAGAGAAGGGGGCACTTGCTGGATGTCTCTGGAAATATACAACCAATGTCCTTAGTGGCTGGTTGGGATTTCCTGGTGAGGAAATGTCCTGTTAAAGATGATCAGAAACCGCTCTGAAACCTAAGAAACAAAATCATTATGATTTGCCCCTGATCACAACATGACAGAATTTGAACTCAGATCTTTTTGCTTCTTGCCAACATTCTGCCTCTTTCCTTTTCTTTATCAGGTTATTTATCTGGACAAGGATCAGGAGGATCTGAATTCAAATCCTAGTTGTGTGACCTGGCCAAGTCACCTCATCCCATCTGCCTCAGTTTCCTCATTCGTAAAATGATCTGGAGAAATTACATGGTTGACCCCTCCGGTTTCTCTGCCAAGAAAACTCTGAATGAGGTCATGAAGTGTTGAAGATGGCCAAATTACTCAACAATACTGATCCACATCTGTCTATAATCCATCCCCATCCCCACTGATTCTCCGCCATCCATCTGCCATTCATCCACGATCGTCTCTATGGTTATTCATCAGGCACAATCTGGCATTAGCTTCACTGGACCAAAGGCCACCGGAATGAGGCAGAAGCCTCCACGGACACTGGGGCTGTCAGCTATGAGATGGGGAAAGGATGGAGACCAGATGTGGGACTTCCTCCATGGGGAAAGTCCTGGGTGTGGAAACCCCCTCCCCAAAGTCAATGGGTCAGCCTAGTCTCTCAGAGTTTCTGGGAGAGGGGAAGGGGCAATGGCTTCCTGGGCACCTGGCCAGGCTGGGTCAGGAGGCCTTCCAGACTTTAGCCGGCCCTCTCCTCCTGAAGTCACCCTGAGGTCACACAACATAGACCGGCTGGTGGCACTCAGCCCATGAGCATCATGAACATCACCCAACCCCCGTGGAGGATGCCGTCTAAAACACCTTTTTTCTAGGCCAATTGAGTTCCTTTCTGGCTCTTATCCATTCTGTTGGCCAAAGTCTTAGCAGTATTTTGTCCCCAGAGATGGTATCATCCAGATGCAAGGCCTGTGTCTATGTCAGGGTGTCCGGGGCTACTCTGGAAAAGCCAGAATGCTCCTGGATCCTTGGCTTGGGCACATTTTCTGAGAATAATGAGGGAAAGCTGATTCTCAGACATTTCTCAAGGGGAGGAGGCGCAATAGCTGACCCTCCCTCCGGCTGGGCAGCCAGCCTCTTGACTACTCTGGAATCCAGTCTGTTCTCCAAGGGAGAGGAGGAAAGTCCCAGTTCTCAGCCTTGTGGGGTGTGGGCACTTTCCCACACCATGCACCCTGTCAGGAGTCTACACAATTCCCTAAGATTAGTGACTGAAAATGAGCCAATAACTCGTGTGGGAAGAATGGGTGACCTGCGAGGGAAGGGGCAAATGTGGGTTCCAAGAGCTGAGGAGCTGCATGTGATGGGCTGAGGGAAGGGGGTGGGGCCAGGCAGCATGGAGAGGTGTAATGGGCACTGCCCGAGGAAACGCCCACACAATGAGATCCATCCCTGCTGCAATGAGATCATGGCCCCATGATCTCTGGACCCGCTGTAAAATGAGATCGCACCCCATTACAAAAGGGGATCTCCAGCCCTGCCACATAATGAGGCTGGTCCTGCCACAAAATGGCACCTGTCCCTGCCACAGAATGAGATTTTCCGCCCCACCACACAATAAGATCTCTTGCCCCGCCACATAATAAGATCTCCACAGGAGGCGATCCCCAGTCCTGCCTCCCTGGGTGGCTCTTCCCAATGGCATCAGGGGCCCTTCTCCCCCAGGCAAGGAGGGGTGATCTAGAGGGACTCGGCTCTTCTTGGGGCCGGAGGTGGGGTCAGGCAGCCCCAAGACATGTCCCGGCTGCTCAGCGTCACCCCCTAAGACTAAAAGCCACTGAAGAGCTCGCAATCTGCTGGTGGAGGGCGACTGGCCCTGGGGAGGCCGGCCAGAGCAGCGTCCCACGGCCGCCTTACCTAAAGACCTGCTCCAGCTCCGCCTTGTCTTTGTCTCTGACGAGCAGGTCATCGTCCAGTCTCTCGGTGATAACGATGTAGGACTCGCTGACTTTTTTCTTCCACTCGTCTAGCAGAGGAAAACAAACGCCACTGATTTGCGGCTGTTTCGCATAAAGCCGACACAGTTCACAACACACTAGTAATCAAAGTCTTGCTTCCCGTTCTCCATTTGACAATACTCAGCTCAGATGACTGATTTTGAATTTAAAATGCAGATGTTTATATTTAAAATGCAATCATATTGAATGGGAATAATTAAGGCCTCATTTTATTTTGGATAATATATTTACACAGAAGAATCGATTTTACTTATTTCATTTGATTTTATTGCATTTTAATTATAGCAATCTCTGCTCTTAGAACTGGCTTTGAGATTTTTAAATACTAAATACTTAAGAATTATTTTTTAAATCCCTAGATTCAGCAGTAATCTAACCCAATTTCAATATCATTATGGCAAGGTAACAAAACATACGCCTCCTATTATTCCCCAAGACAGTTTTGTGTTTGTTTTGTTTCTGGCTGACCTTTAGGAAAGAAATGACTTGAGTTTCCCTCATCATTCGAATGCTCCTACATGGCATCTTAACTTTAACCTAAAGCCCTGAGCCATCCCATCTCGGACTCCACTAGGCACATAGTAGAACAGAAGAAATGTGGTTATTACCGGTGCAAGTTTGAGTCGGTCTGGATTTGTAATTCCCCATGTATGGGCTCCTTCGCTGTGTTCTCAGGGAAGGTCTCTCACCAATGTGCTGTCTTGCTCCAGCGTGGTAACAGTCCTGTCGAGAATGACTCTGATAGCTGGGCTAAAAATAAACCAGGAGCCAAATGAAATGTCATGTCAGGATGACAAAAGAACAAAACCGTGTTGGCTCCCCATGTAAATAAGAAAGGTAACTAAGCAAGTCGCTTAAAAATGCAGCCTCCAAAAAAGAGATTGCACGCAACTTAATGGGGTTTTTGGCCTCCACAAATTGACTGTCTCCCCATACTCACCTATCATTGCTTATACAAATAATGCTGAAAAGTAGTTTAACGGTATCTAAATCTGGAGGAGGGGGAGTCATTAAAACAGCCTTTCTTCACCATCTATTTCTCTCTTTTTTTCATCAAAGGGACTGAAGCAAGATATCTAGAAGGTCAGAGAGCACAGTTTGGCTCCAAGCAGGAAAATACCTGAGTCCCTGCGTGTAGAGGCCACAGAGAGTGGAGGAAGTTAGAGGGCCACAGACAGTAGGGGAACACTGGGTAAGGTACAAAACCCTGCAGCCCAGAGTTCCCCCACTATCTGCAGCCCTCTACACCTGGCCAAGCAGGGCTGAAGAAGGCAAAGCACTACTAGAAGGGGATAAAAGTTTGGTTGGCAGGGGTACTAAGAATTCTAACAGAATCAACATTATTTGGATGTAGGCATATTTGTTCCTTTGTTTGCTTAAAGCAGCTGCTGATATCCAGCTATTACTTCTGAGCATAAACAGGTTTAACTCCCTAGATAAAAGCAGTATGACCGCAGGGGAGGCTCAAGGGTGGAGAGTCTTCTCCATCACTCATATTTCTAGGGCACTTTGAAGTCTGCAGAATAGAACAGAGTAGACACAATGCACATGAAAACCTTGTGTTTGACAAATGCAAACACTTAAGCATTTGGGATAAGATTCATTATTTGGAAAAACTTGTTGGAAAAATTAGAAAACAATCTGGAAGAAAGTGGGTTCAAATCACTATCTTACACTATTTACCTAGATATGGTCAAAATGGATACATGATCTTGATACAAATGGAGATACAAGAGAATTCAAAAAACATGAAATACTTTACCCATCAGATTTATGAATGGGAGAAGAATCTATAAATAAACAAGAGTTAAAGAGCACTGGAAGGTATAAGATGAATAATTCTGAATATGTCAAATTAAAAATGTTTTTGTACAGAAACAACTAATGTAGTTGATATTAGAAGGAAAGCAGAAAACTGGGGCGATCGTAGACAGTTTCTTGAGTAAATGTCTCATATCTCATATACATATATATATATATAAACTATACAACGTTATATATATATATGTATATATACATAGGTATATATATATACCTATGTATATATACATATATATATATATATATAAAATGTTGTATAGTTTGTAAGAGTATAGTCATTCCCCAACTGATAAATGGTCAAAGAATTTGAATCAGTAATTTTTGGATGAAAAATTCAAAGTTATAGATAGTTATATAAAAATACTCTACATTGTTATTGATGAGAAAAGTGCACATTACAACTTGAAGATACTATCTTACACCTACTAGATTCCCTAAAATTATAGAAAGAGAAAATGACAAATGTTGGAGGGAATGTGGGAAAAATGGGACATTAATACACTTTTAGTAGAGCTGTGTACTGAACTGATTTAATTATTTTGGAGACAAGTCTGGAATTATGCCCAAGAAGTAATAAAATTGCATCTACTCTTTGATCCAGCAAGACTACTACTAGATCAGGGGAAAAGGAAAATAACTCCTATGTTCTAAAATAGTTAAAACAACCTATTTGTGATAGCAAAGAAGTAGAAATTGACGGGATGCCCACCCATTGAGAAATGGCTAAACAAGTTGGGATACATGATTGTGATGGAATACTACTGTGCTGTAAGAAATGATGAGCTGATTGATTTTAGAAAAGAACACTTTTATGAAATAATGAAGAGTCAAATGAGCAAAACCAAGAGAACCTAGCAATATTGTTTGGAGAACAACTGTGAACAATTAAATTGTGCTGTATCGTAAATACTAAAATCAACTATAAAAGAGCTATGAAAAAAGATAATGTCAATCTCCAGGAAACAAAGTGAGTATGTAGAGTATGGTTGTACACACACACATACACATATATACACATACACATATATATATTTATACATGTACTGATATATGTGTGTATATAAATGTACTGATATATGTATGTATATACATGTTTATATATATATATATACATACACATACATATATCCATATACATTTATACCTGTGCTTATATGTGTGTATACATATATATACACCCCAATTTATGTATGTGTATATATATATATACCTGTTCACTCAAATATTTGTGTCCAATAGTTGCCTTCTTTAGTGCAAAGTGAGGAGGGAGGAAGAAAAAAAGTGCATACCAGAGAACAACAGCCATGATGAGAACATGAGCTCAAGTGGTAGTGGGTTGAGTAGAGAGAACAAGGTAGATATTGTAGAGATAGAAATGTATAATTTTTAAAATTTTTAATTTAATTTTTTATTAATTTTATAATTATAATTTTTTGACAGAACATATGCATAGGTAATTTTTTACAACATTATCCCTTGTATTCCCTTCTGTTCCAAATTTTTCCCTCCACCCCCTCCCCTAGATGGCAGGCAGTCCCATACATGTTACATGTGTTAGAGTATATCCTAGATACAATATATATGTGCAGAACCGAATTTGTTGTTGTTGTTGTTGTTGTTGTTGCAAAGGATTCGGAAGGTAAAAATAACCTGGGAAGAAAAATAAAAAATGTAAATAGTTTACATCAATTCCCAGTGTTCCTTCTCTGGGTGTAGCTGTGTCTGTCCATCATTGATCAATTGGAACTGGATTAGAGCTTCTCTATGTTGAAGATATCCACTTCCATCAGAATGCATCCTCCTATAGTATTGTTGTTGAAGTGTATAATGATCCCCTAGTTCTGCTCAAGAAATGTGTAATTTGATAGCTGACTGGCTAGATAAAATTGTGGAGAGTAGAATTAAGTATAACGCCAAGGTTAGAAACTTGGGAAATTGATAGGCTGATGGAAACATGGAAATTTAGGAAGGGGTGAGTTTGATGGCAGAGAAAGGGGAGCATTTCTGTTTCTCTTTGTTACTCCATTCCACTATAAACATACAGTCGCATCTAATTTCTATGTTCTACTTTCTTTTAACCAGTTCTTACGTAAGGACAACAACAATAGAACAGTCTTTGTTGTTTTAGAATCCCCACACTCATGATGACAGACCAGTTATGTACGAGGTCTCTTATCACCTCTGCTGAAGCACACTAACTTCTCCCCAAGGCCGGGGACTTTTTGTTTTGATTCAGGATAACCATTTATTTTTGGCGTGTGACATATTCACATGGAAAATGGTGTGTGTTCAGAAGCCCACTTGTCACAGAGAAGCATCTTCTATAATGGGCCAATTGTTGCTTCTCCCTGACTTATCTTGGAACAATAGTTCAAGTAAAGCCCTTTACCAACCATTTCTTCTAAATTATAATAAAATCCCCCTAGCTCCTGAATAGGGGGGAATGACAACGAGTTCCTTTTGGACAGATTGAATTTGAGATCCCTGTGGAGAACTGAGATTGAAACATCCAACGCACAGATAGTGGTGTGGGACTGGAGTTCAGTCTCCACCCTCATGATTGGGCAGTATAGAAGGGTGTCAATAATGAGGGGAAACAATAGAAGAGGCACACTAGGGGAAGGCTAAGGAAGGGATGAAGAGGCAGGGCTGGGGCTTTAATAAAAATAAGATCCTGTGTCTAGAACTGTACATGCACAAGTAATTTAAGCTGCTATGTCCCACTCAAATGCAATCGTTCAGAAAATCACAGAAGCTGAGAGTGGGAAGGACCTCAGTGGGCATTTAATCCCACTTACACATCAAAGTGATGGAATATAGCTTCTAGGGGAGACAAATAATTTTAAGGTCCCCTGACCTTAGTATGCTTTTGTTCTAACAATCTGTCAGTGATTCTAAAGTCTCCTGGCTTTGGAATCTGTGATCCTGAGGCTCTTCCCCCACCCCCCAACCTTGGCGTGCTATTGTTCTGGCAACATGTCAGCCAAGTCTTCTGGCATAGGAATATAATAATATCTCTTCCCTTAGACTTTAGGGAAGATATATGAATGATCCTAAGACTCTCTAACCTGAGGAAGCTATTGTTCTGACAATCTTGTCTGTCAATGATTCTAAAGTCTTCTGGCCCTAGGATGGTCCTAGATCTGCTGGTCAGTGATAACCCAGTTCCTGAGACCACTCCTCAGGTCTACCTCTAGGCCATGAAATTAGCACATCAATAACATGAAGAACTGGATAAATTTTTCTCCTTGCTTCTGGTTCTTTGCTAAATTCTTTTGGGTTTTAGCCTGCTTCAATTGGCATTACAATTACAATAACCTTTTACCCCTTTTTTTAGATATGAGTTCAAGTCTGCAAATCTTTCCCCCCCCTAAGGCAATTGGGGTTAAGTGACTTGCCCAGGGTCACACAGCTAGGAAGTGTTAAGTGTCTGAGACCAGATTTGAACTGGGGTCCTCTTGAATTCAAGGCTGGTGCTCTCTCCACTGCGCCACCTAGCTGCCCCTGCAAATTCTTTTGAGACACCTCACGACAAAATTGCTGTGACCCCCAACCTTTTGGGATCCCTTCCCAATCTCAACAAAAGTAATTCTCATGTTTGGGAGGGAGCACTCACTACCTCTCCTAGTAGTCCATTCTACTCTGATCATTCCAGATTTCTTTTGTACTGTTTAAGGACTCTCAAAAGCCATGATGGAGAGAAGTTTGAAAGTAAATAGTCACAACTTCTAGAGTTGGAAACCTCATAAGATATCTAGCCCAAGTCTTACTCAAAAAGAATTCTGTTACTATGTGTATATATATATATATATATATATATATATATATATATATATATATATATATATATATATATATATATATATATATATATATAAAAGCACACACACACACACACACACACACACATATATATATATTGTCATCTGGAATTTGTTTGAAGGCCCTTTAAGGCCACACATTTCATTTCTTGATAGGTAATTCTTGATTTCAAGGGGGAACTTGGAAATTTTAATATGTGGATAACTTTATTTTAATAGAGTATTGATCAGTATTCAATAAAATTTATGAAATTATTTATTTTATGCATTAAAATATTCTCAAAAGTGATCCAAAGGCTTCATCAGACTGTCAAGTCTGCCAGCTCTGCACATGGACGCAAGAGAATTCAAATCCAACCTCAAATTTCCAAATATTATCCTATTGTAGTCTCATGATAACCCTGTGAGGCAGGTTCTATTATAACTCCCATGTTACAATTGAGGAAATTGAGGCAGACAGAGTCTAAGCAACTTGTCATAAAAAATATGAGGCTACATTTCAACTCAGATCTTTCTAATTCCAAGCCCAACATTGTATCCACTGAGCTGTTTCGCTGACTTTAATCTCACAAAGGAGATTATAAAATGTTTCAAAGGAGAGAATACATGAATATTGTAAATTTTTACACTTTATGTAGAACTTATTTGGATTCATTCTAGATGTTCAGATGAATATAATAGACATCTTGTTTCTCTTGCATTTCCATTTGTCCTTCCTGGTCCACTGAATTGCCTGAAATCAAAGTGTCCATCCCATGTATCCATTGAATTATTTGTTCATAGTTGTTATGATTATGTTCTCATAGCCCCATAGGGAAAAAAAGACACTTTTCCCAGTTTTTATTTTAGGAGTAGGGTTTGGATATTTTTATCCCTTTTTAAAGTTTTTGTTAAATTTTCAAAACATATGCAAGGATTATTTTTCAACACTGACCCTTTAAAAACCTTATGTTCCAATTTTCACCCCCCCTTCCCTCTACCCCCTCCCCCAGTTGGCATGCAATCCAATATATGTTAAACATGGTACAGTATATGTTAAATCCAATGTAGGCAAACATATTTATACAATTATCTTGCTGCACAAGAAAAATCAGATAAAAAACTTTTAAAAAATGAGAAAGAAAATAAAATTCAAGCAAATCACAACAAAAGGAGTGAAAATTCTGTTAGGATCAAACCTCAGTTCCCACAGTCCTCTCTCTGGGTGCAGATGGATCTCATCATAACAAGATCATTGGAATTGTCCGGAATCATCTCATTGTTGGAAAGAGCCATATACATCAGAATTGATCATCATATAATTTTGTTGTTGCCGTGTACAATGATCTCCTGCTCATTTCACTTAGTATCAGTTCATGTAAGTCTCTCCAAGTCTCTCTGAAATCATTCTGCTGCTCATTTCTTACAGAACAATAATATTCCATAACATATATATATATAAATGTGTATATATATATACATATATACACACACATTTATATATATATATATATATACACACATTTATATATATATATATATATATACACACATTTATATATATATATATATATATATATATATATATATATATATATATATATATATATATATATATATACCATAACTTAGTCAGTCATTCTTCAATTGATGGGCATCCATTCAGCTTCCAGTTTCTGGCCACCACAAAGAGGGCTGCCACAAACATTCTTGCACATACAGGTCCCTTTCCCTCCTTTAAGATCTCTTTGGGATATAAGCCCAATAGAAACACTTCTGGATCAAAGGGCATGCACTGTTTGATAACTCTTTGAGCATAGTTCCAAATTGTTCTCCAGTATGTCTGAATCCATTCACAATTCCACTAACAATGTATCAATGTCCCCTCCAAAATCCCCTCCAATATTCCTCAGTATCTTTTCCTATCATCTTAGCCAATGTGAGAGGTATGTAATGGTATCTCAGAGTTGTCTTAAATTGCATTTCTCTGATCAATAGTAATTTAGAGCAGCTTTTCATATGACTCGAAATGGTTTCAATTTCATCATCTGAAAATTGTTCATATCCTTTGAATATCATTTGGAAAATGGCTTCAATTCTTATAAATTGGAGTCAATTTTCTATATATTTTAGAAATAAGGCCTTTACCAGAACCCTTGAATATAAAAATGCTTTCCACATTTATTGCTTCCCTTCTAATCTTATCTGCATTGGTTTTGTCTGTGTGAGAACTTTTTAATTTAATATAATCAAAAATTATCTATTTTGTGTTCAATAATGAGCTCCATTTCTTCTTTGGCCACAAATTCATTCCTTCTTCACAGATTTGAGAGGTAAATTATTCTGTGTTCTTCTAATTTGTTTATAGTATAACTCTATCTCTAAATCATGAACCCATTCCAATCTTATCTTGAGATATAGTTTTAGGTGTGGATCAATGCTTAGTTTTGCCACACTAGTTTCCAATTTTCCCAGCAGTTTTTGTCAAATTATTTAGTTCCAATTAATTTTTGGCCTATTTTCCCCTGGACTTTTATTTAATGTAATTTTTATTGCATCATGATCTGAAAAAATTTCTGCCTTTTTGAATTTGATTTTGAGGGTTTTATGCCCTAATACATGGTCAATTTTTGCATAGGTTCCATGAACCATAGAGAAAAAAAGTATTGTCTCAATTTAATTTTCTCCAAAGATCTATCATACCTAACTTTCCTAAAATTCTACTAACCTCCTACCTTCTTTCTTATTTATTTTGTGGTTCAATTTATCTAGTTCTGAGAGAGCAGGGTTGAGATTCCCCACCAGCATAGTTTAGCTGTTTATTTGTTTCTTGTAGCTTTCTTAACTTCTCCTCTAGGAATTTTGGATGCTATACCACTTTGTGCATACATGTTTTGTATTGATATAGCTTCATTACTTATGGTACCATTTAGCAAGATATCGTTTTCTTCCTTATCTCTTTTAATTAGATCTATTTTTGCTTTTGCTTAATCTGAGATCAGGATCACTACTCCTGCTATTTTTTTTTTTTTTTTTACTTTACCTGAAGCATAATAAATTCTGCTCCAGCCTTTTACTTTTACTTGGTATGTACCACTCTGCTTTAAATGTGTTTCTTGTAAACAACATATTATAGGATTCTGGCTTTTAATCCAGTATGCTATCCACTTCCGTTTATGGGAGAGTTCATCCCATTCACATTCACAGTTAAAATGACTAATTCTGTATTTCCTGACATTTTATTTACCCCAAGTTATGCTTTTCTCTTTCCTTTCCCCCTTCCCCTCCTCTCTATCTTCTTCCCTGAAAGATAATGCTCAATTTATCTGGATAATTGATTCTTGGCTGCAATCCAAGTTTCTTTGCTTTTTGGAATATCAAATTCTAGGCCCTTCCATCTTTTAAGGTATAAGCTGCTAGGTCCTGGGTAATCCTGATTATGGCTTTTTGGTACTTGAATTGTTTCTTGCTTGATATATTTTTTCCTTGATCTGACAGTTCTGAAATTTAACCACAATATTCCTTGGAGTTTTCATTTTGGGCTCTCTTTCTGGAAGTGATAAGTGAATTCTTTCAATGACTATTTTACCTTCTTGTTCTAGAACATCAGTGCATTTTTCCTTGATGATTTCCTGAAAGATTATGTCTAGGTACTTTTTTCCCCATGGTTTTCAGGCAGTCCAATAATCCTTAGATTGTTTCTCCTAGATCCATTTTTTCTTCTATTTCACAAATTTTGTTTTTCAACAAGTTGGTTTCTTTTTCATATCTATTTTGTAAGTAGTCATTTGCCTTTCCATTTCATCAAATCTATTTTGTATGGATTTATTTGCTTCTCCCATTTAATGATATCTATTTTAAGGAGTTTTCTTCAGATAATATCTGTTTTTCCTTTTCCATGCCCTGTTGCAAAGATCTCATTTAATTTTTTACATTTTTCTTTTAATTCTCTTTTAAGATCCTTTTTGAATTTTTTAAAGAGAGTCTTATGAAATGGGCACAAACTCATATCACCCTGTGGGGCTTCATCCCAAGCTGATTTGGCTCTGGGAACCTCAGAATTTGAGGTCTGTTCTCTCTTCATAAAAGCTGTCTATTATCATAGTCCTTTTTGCTTTTTTTGCTCATCTTTTTAAGAGTTGTGGTCTGCTTGTACAGTAAAGAGTAACAGTCACTTTAGTTTGCTTTGGGGCCAGTGTTTCTGACTGACTTCCAGGATTGGGTAGGTATAGCCAAGTCCCAAATACTAAGGTTCAGAGGCTCACAATTTGCCTTTTGTATTTGCTTTGGATGTCTTACAGCAAATCTGCTGAACTATTGGCTTGTAACCAGGACAGAGAAGCCTAAGAGCAGTAGATTCCCCTGCATGTGGACACTGCAATGCCCTGGATCCCCAACCCAGATCTTTGCCCTGGCCCCCTGCAGTCTGGGATTGGCAGCCTCTCTCCATGCCCAATTGAAATAGACCTTTTCTGAAAATCTTCCAAAGTATCTTCTTCTGGAAATTTGTTGTTCTCTGAATATTTGTGGGTTCTGTCACTCCAAAATTCATTCAGAGCCTTAATCTGCTGTTGACTTAGGGAAGCATGGAGGAGGTTCCATAGACATGTGTCTATTCTCCGCCATTGTGCCTTCACCTCCTATTTTTATTCTAATCTCCATTTATCTATTTGATTTTATTTTGAAATCAGCCTCTTCACCAACACAGAGTCAATGTTAAGCTTGTTAACCTTAATCCAAGTGGACCAAGACAATTTTTCTTGCCTTCCAAATCATGACAATGATATGATATGTGTGAAGGAAATGCAAGTAGACTGAAGCATCTGAGCTTTCCATGGTCCTTTACCATGGACCAGGGATAGAGTTTCATTAATCCATTAAATGCAATTTTTTCCCTAATACCAACATTTATTCTTGGTACATATTTTTTTGCCTTATTTATTTATGTTGTCTGTGGTTACTAAGGAAGTAACCAGGTGGCTCAGTGGCTGGAATGCTGGTCCTGAAGTTAGAAAGATCTGAGTTGAAATTCAACTCCAGACATAATAGCTGTATGATATGGGCCAAGTCACTTAAGTTCATCTTAATCCACTGGAGAAAGAAATGGCAAGCCACTCCAGTATCTTTGCTGAGAATATGATATGGACAGTATTGACATGCTACATTCCATGGAATTACAAAGTCATGTATTACTGAACAACAATAAAAAACATGGTTAATGAGTAATGGAGAAATTTATTAACTAACATATAATATACCAAATTACTAATACATATATATGTTATGTATATGTATTAGTAATTTGGTACATTCTATAATATATTATGTATGTATATATATGTGTGTGTGTGTGTGTGTGTGTGTGTGTGTGTGTGTGTGTGTGTGTGTGTGTATGTATATATACCCTTCTCCTCCTGCTTCTCCATAAATACAAAATTGCTTCTAGTAGCACAAAGCATTTAGGAATGTAACAGCAAGATATAAAAAATATGGAAACATTTCTAAGTATTCAAGTTTCCACAATGCTTTGATTCATTCTTGAATTCAGTTGGTCTTTTCCAACTCAATGGTTAAATAATACTTTGTAATATTCTTATTTTTTCAGATAAGTTTTCCTTTCTACTATGATTTCTTTGAGAATAGCCAAATCTATTCTACACTGCTAAGAGTTATTCTACACAATAAATCCTTTTCTCCCTTCTTTAAGTCAGTGATGTAATATTTAGATTCATCTGGAAAAAAAATAACTAGGAAAAGAACTCGATTATAATGAAAATAAATGCAAGGACATCAATACCACAGTAAATTAAGCAGGTGTTCAGGATGTTTTTACTGTGAAAGTGGATTAAAAAGGAAAACAATAGTGTTATTTTTGTTCCTACCATATAACAACATTTGCATGAGGATTAATCTTCCTCCTGCCACCAGTGGAGAATCCAGTTGAATGGGGAGAAGGGAACACTGCATGTTTAGGAATAAGCAGAGCCAAGAGTCAGCATTCTGATACTAGAGAAAACTTTCTTTTGGAAGAATGAGGAACATTCAAATTGCCAATTTAGATATGACAATTATGATAACATATTTAAAAGGACAATTTGAAATTGACACTTTGTTGACACAACTTATATTTTTCATTTAAATTCTTCAATAATTCTGTTGAATAGGGACTACAATCCCTATTTGTCCCCATTTTTCTGGATGAGAATTTCTATGTCATGCGACCTACACAATAGAGGACTTGACATTTCCCCCTATTCTTCAAACCTCTCAAACCCTCCAAAATTAGAATATAAAGCAATTTTAGCCATATTCATGGTGTATGATACAGAAAGGAATGGAAGAAGGAAAGAAAGATGAAAGACAAGGGAAGACGAGGGAAGGAAAGACAAGGGAAGGGAAAGAAAGGAAAGGGAAGGGAAGATGAGGGAAGGAAAGATAAGGGAAGGGAAAGAAAGGAAAGGGAAGAAAGGGAAGGGGAATTTTTTTAAAAGGAAGAAAAAAATGACAAGCAAAAGAGGTCAGTTCCAGTTGAGTCCCCAGTGAGGCCATACTCTGCTTCATTTATTATGTAGCCCTAATCACTAAGTGGGCTTAACTTCGATCCAACTGAGTCCTGTAAAAACTTTAGCATAAAAGACTCAGGTCCCCCACTGTATCTGGGGCCATTCCTAGGTGTCCTGATCTGTATCTGATTCAAGGACTCATATGACTCTGGAGGGGAAAGTGAGACAGGTGACTTTGCACAGTCCTCCCTCATTTCAATCCAGTTCCCAGTTCCAGGTCCCTCCCATGGAGGCTTCCTTTGAAAGAAGGAATTGCTCCCCTGGATCCTTCTATGTCTTATTGCCTGACCATCTCCCAAAAGAGTTAGCTGGAATTTACAGAGTCAATTTGATCCAAGGCATCAAACCAGGAATGAGCAGACCAGCCCAAAGAGTGCTTTTCAAGGCCTCTTTGCCACCTCTTCAGTTTTTGAGGACAAATGTGATTTGGCTTAAATTACATAGCACACATAAGGGCTACCATGGAGGTAGATGACTCCAGAATGGGGTGCAGTGTTCCATGCTAGATGGTAGCTGATGCTCAACCAATAGGAAAGATCCAAGGTAAAACCACCAAGATTTCACTTCCCACAAAATATGTTGTTTAAGAGGACAAAGAACAGAAATAGTGCAGCAAAGAGCTGTGGGAAACCAGACATTATAATGCATTGCTGCTATAGTTGTGAACTGATCAAACCATTGTGGAAAACAACTTTTAGAGTTATGCTTAAAAATTGAATAAACTTCATATCCTTGATCCCAGAAATCCCACCACAAGGTATATATGCAAGGAAGTCAAAGACAGAAACACAAGAGGTCTATATATAATAATATATTCATAGCAACACTCTTTGTGGTTTTTTAAAAGTGAAATCAGTGCCCATGAATTGGGGATTAGTTAAAGAATGTCTTATAAATGTAATGGAAAATGATCAGCCTGTTAAAAATGATGAATTTAAGAAATTCTGAATAAAAAGGAAAGGTTTGTGTGAATTGGTGCAAAACCAAGAAAACAACATACAGGATTCCAGTAATGTAAATGCAAAGGAAACAGAATGCCATATAATCACAATGGCCAATCAGTCCCAATGAAGAGAGGAGGAAATGTGCTTCCCTCCTTTCATGAGAGAGGATGAACTCCAGGTGCAGGGTTTTACCTGTACAGTCAGACATGGTCATCATGCTTTGCTTAAATATTGTTCTTCTTACAAGGGAGGGGTCATTGAGAAGAGAGATTAAATGTAAAGCTAAAAGATGTCAGTGGAATAGTAGTGGTGGTCATTTTAAGGGATATGAAATGCTAAGAAAATCCCTGCTTTCACAGAAGGATTACCTTTTAGTATCTTTTAGCAAAGATAAGAGAAGATCAAAGATACAAGAAAATATATATAGTAAATGGTAAATGAGTTGGTTGAACAATATGTGGTATCCATTCATATTCAAATTTTTCTCTTTTTACCTTTGTATTTTAGAATCCTTAGTTTTCTACAAAAGTCTGAGAAATGTTCTTCTTCTGGCCTTCCCTTATCCTCTCAGATGCTAGAGCCACCCCAGTCTATGTAGAGAGTATGTACATGTGTGTGTATGTGCATATATATATATATATATATATATATATATATATATATATATATATATATATATGAACATTGTACCTCATCTCTCACAATAAAACAGATGTCCTCTGCAGGCAGGGACGCTTTTCGTTTAACATTTTGGTATAGCATATTCACCTCTCTGTAATACCCAGCATAATGCCTACATATAACAAGTGCTGAGCAAATGATACCGATAAATTATTTGTGTAAAGGCATGAGTTCAAGGAAGGAAGGGATTAATGTGAGGTGCAATAGTCATGGTAGACTTCATGATGGTCGTTGAATTGGACTTTGCTTCTTGTGTAATTCTTCAAAGGTCCCTAAAATGTATTACAATAACTCTTCCCTCTTTAAAAAATAGATTGAGAACTTCAGTCCGTTTGAAATAATTATATCACATTTCAGATCTTGAATTCAGTTGAAATCATATTCTCAGAGGGCCCAGGAAACTTCTTAGGGCAACACAGCTCCGGTAAAAGGAAATCTAAACCAAATAGACAAGTTGGCAATCATTTCCTCTTGAAACTAGCCATTAATGATTTTAAGCAAGAAGGGGTCAGGAGTGCTGGTAATGACCAACAAAGGATACAAATGGAGCTAGGAGAGCTATAAATATGAAGAAGAAGAAAGACAATGTATTTCAGGTGGTATAAAACCATACCAATATATCATGGTGATGTTAGGAAAATCACAGTTTTGGATGGCAAGGGTCTTATTTCTGGTATAGATTAATGGATAAAATATGATTTTATTGAACAATAAGACCAGAGAGATAACTGGTAAGCAGAATGAAAGATAAAGTCTTAAGCATAGGATACCAGTCAATGTTTCCCTTTGTGTACCCAAAGTCTAGAACAATGCTCAGCCCATTCTACTCATTTACTATATGCTTAAAGAGTTGAATTAAATTGAACTGTCGAAACCATCACATACTATCACAAATTCATCCATCTATAAGTTTTTGATAAATATCTACTATGGTCCAAAGAAAATGGGAGACAGCTCCTGCCCTCAAAATCTTACTGAAGGAGAAACAGCCCCATTTTGCTTGAGGCAAACATGGAAGCATGTTGACAAGAACAATTTTTGAGAAGCGATGGGGAAATCAGAAAAAGAATAAAAGTCCTGTGGGATAGAGGGCTTGTATCTTGAAGAATTTAAATGGCCTCTGTGATGAAAACATGAAGTTTGGCAGTTGCAGCTCCTGGATTATCTCATGTTATCTTCACATCAACTTTATTAGGGATGTGATTTACAAAGGAACAGAATGAGGCTCTGTCTAGTTGGGCGATTTACCCAGAATCATCATGGCAGGTTCTAGGTGGGACTGGAACACCATCCATCCAGACTCACACATCTACTGCTCTATATGTCACAACAAATAAGTTAAGAGGGGCTTTACATCACGATGATGCATTTTCTCATAAAGATCATTTTTTAAAATAACTGAACCACGTGTTCCTAGAATGGCTGAGTCTACATTTCATTATGCAGATGTGATGGCCTTCTCTACATTTGTGGGACATTTTTGTAATGACTCAGATCCATCCACTTTATACCCATGATGGTCACTGCCGTTCTCTATTGGTCTCCAGGATCCTCTGACTTTACACAGAGGAAATAATTGGTTCAATAAAAATCTCAGCTAGTTATTGGCAAGCTGGGAAGAGGGCTCACCGTCTGGCCAATCCTTCTCCTTTGCCCTCTGCTTAGCTGCACACTACTCAGGCTGAAATTCTGTTTGGTTTCCATCCCTTGAAACGTTAAATTTATAGAGTTACTTCATGTCTGGTTCTGGGTTCGACAGGGGGTGTTTTAATCAATGTTGTTCTACTTGTGATTTCCGTACTAAAAGCCATGAAAGAAAAGGCTGATGTAGTGGAGCTAGCTACAAAAATACATTTCTTTTACCCTTTAAACCAGATGGATTTAATAATTTCATGTGTGGTAAGCTGTTATTTCGTTAACACTAAAGAAACCTTGTTTCTGAATACTGAATTTTGAGCTTGGCATAAATGAGGAAAAAAAAAGATTATAAGGAAAATGTACCCACTCATGTCTAAACAAAAAGCAGTGACAAAGACCATGTAGTAAAAATGGAATGAGGGGTCACGAATTAATTGAAAAAGTTTTCAGAATCATCTCTTCTTTCATTTTCAACTTTGGAGCAGTCACTGCAGAAAATGGCCCATCTCACTGGGTTTCTGCCCAAAAGCATTCGGGATTTTTCTTTTGGACCATTTTTTCCTGCTCTATCTTAAGTCTGGTTCTTCCGTGGGTCACCCTCAGCCATTCAGAAGCCAAGAACATTTTCTCCTCCTTCCCTCCTTACCAGGTCCCCCAGCTGAATCCATTTGGTTATATTAGCAAAGGGAGCCCATTCTTCCCTGGGCTGGGTCTATTGTGTGTGTGATTGCTAACTCCGGTGACCTATGGCAAAGACTACTTTACTCCTACTTTCAACTTGGACAGAGAGTGGACAAGGCCTGTCTGCTTCTGGCTCCTCCATCTGGGGACCTGAAGCACCTGCAAGTTTTTAGCTAAGTCAGCTTCTCATGCTTTTGTTTTGCTGGAAAGACCCTGAAGGTCAATGGCAGGATACTGGTATTATTTATTGTCCTCTATGAGCTTGATGAGAGCTTACTTCTACTATAAGAGGGGGTCATGAAGCAGCAAGTGCTCTTTGGCTGGGGAAAAAGAGTGAAAACAGTGAGTGGAGGGATATAGAAATAATTTTCGATGGATGTGTGATGGTGGACTCAGCACTCTGCCTGACAGAGCAGACACCTCCACCTCTGCCTTTTTTTGCCTGTCCTCTTACAGATATCTTCCAAAAAATCCTCCACAAGGGACACCTGCCCTCAATGAACTGAGGACCCCTCTGGGGTAACACTTTGACATGTATGAATATCAAGAACACATGCAGATCTTTCTCAATGCCATTAACTGATGGGTCTGACTCCTTTTTCAGTAACAGGTCTGGTTGAGGACATTCTCACACCCAGTCACCCACCCTACTCACACCCACCATGTGTGTCCCCTTTGTTCTTTGGGGGACCCTCCAATTTAGTTCGTCATAGAAACCACAGTGATCCATCAATGAGACATAAAGCATTCATGGAATAATTTTTATATTAAAAAAGATAGGACTTTGTTATGTGGAGGTGAAATGTGGTATCATTAAAAGCACTGCCCAGTTATCCAGAGACACTGGAGCTACTTTCCTCCTCCCATTCGATTCTATACTTCGCTTGATAATAATAATAGGTAGCATTTGTAGAATTAAGGTTTGCAAAGAAATTTGAAAATATTCTCTCATTTAATCCTTACAACGCTGGAAAATTGCTACTAGTTTTATCACCATTTGACAAATAAGGAAACTGAGGCAGAGGTAGAGTTACTTATCCAGGGTCACATAGGTCTTCCTGATTCCAAGTCCAGCCTTTTATCCACTTTGTCAGATAGCTGCCTCCACCCACAACCAATATAAGTTATATGTCTGATATGTTATCTCAGATGACTTTATGAATAATTCATTCAACTGAATACCATAATCAGAACAAAAGATTTTCTTTAAGTTTTCCCTTGGCAACATATTTAGACTGAACTATTTTAAGTGATTATAGATCCAATTTTGAAAGCTTTCCAATATGCTTGATATAATTTGAATAATGTCATCCACAATCAGGGACATCTGGAACACCTCGCCATCAATAAGGAATCCACCTTAATTAGAACTCTGTGTTGGACATCTTCTGTGATGGTGGCAAACCTTCAGGAGCATAAATTTCCATATTTCATGTCTTAATTTGATATCAGTGATTAAAGTGTCCACAAAGTTGTTTCTTAATGTCACAACTTTTGTGTAATTTTGTATGATTCTAGCAAATTTGTGGGAGTCACTTTGGTGGAAGTGGGTCTTTAAAGTAATATTTTAATCACTAAATCAATTTGTGACAAATAATTTTAATGGACATATTCTATATCTCAAATATGTGTGTGGGATTATGAGTTTTCCTTTAGATCTGCTTTAACTACATGCCACAATGTTGGCTATGTGGGTCTATCATTCTTTTTTTTTATAGAATTGTTTCTATGTTTTGTCCTTTGATTCACTCATTACTGATTAAATGTCCATGATAGTCTGTGTCTTCAGTTTGTGCTCTTTGAACTGATTACAATTTTTATTGAGCCATACATGGTCTATTAAAAATGTGCTTAATATTTCTGCTTTTTTTTACATTTGCTTGCAATACCCCTGGATTCTAATATGTGGTTGATTTTTGTAAAAGGCATATGCAGTACTGAGAATTATGCATATTCTTTTGCAGTCACATTCAGAAGATTCCATAAATATTTCAGTTTTGTACTATTCGATAATATCCCTTTGTTGAGCTTTCTTTTCAGTTTATCCAAAACTAAGAGAAGGCTATTAAAAAAAATCCCTGCCACTGTTGGGCATAACTTTCTATGACTTCTTGTAATTCAGTTAATTTGTCCTTTATGAACTGATATTGGGGCAGTTGAAGCAAAGAGGGCTAAAAGTGATGCCATTTTATTGTCTCTAGTTCCTTTGAACCTAGTATCTAGTGTTGATTCCCTTCTTTCTATGTTTTTTGTTTGTGCTTTTGATAATATAATCACAAATCTTCATTTTTTTGGATTTATAATGATTCATAGCAATAGATTTTATGCCCAACTTCTAATTTCTATTCTCTTTTAGATTTCTTTCTTTCATTTTCTTATTTTTTAAAGAATCAACAGATTGTAGGTTCATTTTTTTCTATAATCTGTTGCTTGTTTCATTTCATGGAGGTGTTTAATACATTCATATTTAAAATTATGATTTAGGTTTATATTTTCTTACAGCTGTCTCCTATGTGGTTGTTGGTGTTTGTTTTTTCCCTGAATTGGAATCCTTTCTCCATAAAGACAGAAGTTTGTGTTTTGATTGATTTTTTCCTCAATATCTTTAAAAAGTACCTTACTTGGATAGGCTCTTTTCTCTTCATACTTAAGCTCCACATTCTTTTCCATTTGTCACCCCTTTCCCTACCCTTGGAAATTTAACGTACTTATTTCTTTTCCTTTCTTCCTTTCACTTAGTGTTCCAAATTCTGTTGCCCCCCTTTTTTTGCTTACTTAAGTAGTAATGTAAATTGTTCCTTACTATCATCTCCTTTGTTAATTTGTTTTTGTTAATTTAAAAAAAATCTCAAATTGTTTTTGTAGACAATAAAAGAAAACAACACATCGTTATGTTATATTATTTCCATTTTTTCCACTTTTGTTGTTTTCTTTTCAATTTCATACTTGATATTCTCCCTACCTTTCCATTATTTCTATGACTTTAAGTATGCAGTTTACTGCAGAATATCATTTGCAAATGAATGACTTTTCTTCTCATTTCTGGGGCAAACTTGAATGGAGACAGCTCATTTGGCTGTTAAGAGGGAACAGTTAAATTTTTCAATGCCAGCGTTTATACTTTCAAAGTCAGCAACTGCTATAAATCAGGGACTTATTTATTATTTTGTTTATTGTCTAGATTTAAGAAAATGATGGAGCAAATGTTAGTGATGGAGTTTATACTTAAAATGTGTTGTGCATTTTTTTTTTTCAGAGAACTCATTCTTAACATTTTGCAACACACCTTGTTGCAATGATGGTGGGCTATAAATTATTCATTTAAATATGTTATAAAAATGTGAAAGCAAGCATATGCATTAGTACTTATTGCCATTGTCTTGGTCAATATTTTTGATAATAAAAATGGTTCATATTTTTCCAAGCATATGGTAAATGCTTATCTCTCAGAAATCTTTAAAATAAATAACTCATGGTCTTAAAACTCTGAAGAATGGATTTTCCCATCACTCCTTGTTCATATCCAGTTATTTACATAAAGCCTATATAGCTACCAAAGGAAAAACTGGTCTTTGTTGTTCTTTCACTCCCGAGCCTGTCCAAATCCATTCTGCACTTTAGTTCTGAGAAGACTATTTTCACCAAATAGTCCAGTGCCCTGAGAGTCATCTTCATCTATCATCCAGTCTTGTTCTCATCTTCCATTTTTTTTCTAAAACTCTTAGTTGTTTGGTGAATTCCCTGTGCAGCTCCTCTAGTCTTGTCTGATAAATTTTCTTTGTTCCTTGGAACACTCAGCTTACTCAAAAATGATCACCAATGAGGAGTCACTCATCTGCTGGCTATTAAAATAAAATCACTTTTATGTTTTGTGATGTTACTTCTTGACCACCATTTTCAATGACATTAAACTCTTTCCCTTAATAAATGACTTGGGTTGAGCAAACATATCTTTGTCAGGATCTAGAACCTTCTGGCCCCTTATTTTTTACTGATGAATTATATTTTCCAACATTATTATATTGTAAATATTATTGCTCTCCTTTCTTAGGTTCACTTTTATATGGAAGTCATCAGAACATTAAAATAGAGGTTGATTTAATAGGGAGGAATTGCGGAATTTCTTTATTCCTTCCTATTTTATCCTCTCAGTTGCAATTATCTTCTTGGGAAATGTACCCCATGATCATCAGGTTAAGAAATGGGTAAATGCCAAAAAAAAAAGAAAGAAAAAAAGAAAAGGAAAGAAATGGATAAATGTCCCTTGAAATTGCTTCTTGTCTTCAGACATATGATAAAACCTCACCAATTTCTCTGCTTGCCTTTTCTTTTTTTTTTTTTTTTTTTTAAATTTTTTTTATTATATATATATATATATATATTTATAATATTATCCCTTGTATTCATTTTTCCAAATTACCCCCCCTCCCTTATTCCCTCCCCCCGACGACAGGCAATACCATACATTTTACATGTGTTACAATATAGTCTAAGTACAATACATGTGTGTGAATATCATTTTCTTGTTGCACAATAAACATTAGAATCCGAAGGTACATGCAACCTGGGCAGACAGATATTAGTGCTAACAATTTACATTCCCCTCCCAGTGTTTCTTCTCTGGGTGCAGCTACCTCTGTCCATCATTGATCAACTGGAAGTGAGTTGGATCTTCTTTATGTTGAAGATTTCCACTTCCATCAGAATACATCCCCATACAGTATTGTTGTTGAAGTGTACAGTGATCTTCTGGTTCTGCTCATTTCACTCAGCATCAGTTGATTTAAGTCTCTCCAACCCTCTCTGTATTCCTCCTGCTGGTCATTTCTTACTGAGCAATAATATTCCATAACTTTCATATACCACAATTTACCCAACCATTCTCCAACTGATGGACATCCATTCATCTTCCAGTTTCTAGCTACAACAAAAAGAGCTGCCACAAACATTTTGGCACATATATGTCTCTTTCCGCTCTTTAGTATTTCTTTGGGATATAATCCCAGTAGTAGCGCTGCTGGGTCAAAGGGTATGCACAGTTTGATAACTTTTTGGGCATAATTCCAGATTGCTCTCCAGAATGGCTGGATTCTTTCACAACTCCACCAGCAATGTATTAGTGTCCCAATTTCCCCACATCCCCTCCAACATTTGTCATTATTTGTTCCTGTCATCTTAGCCAATCTGACAGGTGTGTAGTGGTATCTCAGAGTGGTCTTAATTTGCATTTCTCTGATCAATAGTGATTTGGAACACTCTTTCATGTGAGTGGATATAGTTTCAATTTCTTCCTCTGAGAATTGTCTGTTCATATCCTTTGACCATTTATCAATTGGAGAATGGTTTGGTTTCTTATAAATTATGGTCAGTTCTCTATATATTTTGGAAATGAGACCTTTGTCAGAACCTTTGTTTTTAAAAATATTTTCCCAATTTGTTACTTCCCTTCTAATCTTGTTTGCATTAGTATTATTTGTACAGAAACTTTTTAGTTTGATGTAATCAAAATCTTCTATTTTGTGATCAATAATGATCTCTAGTTCTCCTCTGGTCATAAATTCCTTCCTCCTCCACAAGTCTGAGAGGTAGATTATCCTCTGTTCCTCTAATCTATTTATTATCTCCCTCTTTATGCCTAAATCATGGACCCATTTTGATCTTATCTTGGTATATGGTGTTAAGTGTGGATCCATATCTAATTTCTGCCATACTAATTTCCAGTTTTCCCAACAGTTTTTTCCGAATAATGAATTTTTATCCCTAATGTTGGAATCTTTGGGTTTGTCAAAGATTAGATTGCTATAGATGTACCCTTTTTTGTCCTTTGTATCTAATCTGTTCCACTGATCTACCGGTCTATTTCTTAGCCAATACCAAATGGTTTTGGTGACTGCTGCTATATAATATAGCTTTAGATCAGGTACACTTAGACCACCTTCCTCTGAGTTTTTTTTCATTAGTTCCCTTGCAATTCTTGACCTTTTATTCTTCCATATGAATTTTGTTGTTATTTTTTCTAGGTCATTAAAATAGTTTCTTGGGAGTCTGATTGGTATAGCACTAAATAAATAGATTAGTTTGGGGAGTATTGTCATCTTTATTATATTCGCTCGGCCTATCCAAGAGCACTGAATGTCTTTCCAATTATTTAAATCTGATTTTATTTTTGTGGCAAGTGTTTTGTAATTTTTCTCATATAATTCCTGACTTTTCTTTGGTAGATGGATTCCCAAATATTTTATACTCTCAACATTTGTTTGGAATGGAATTTCTCTTTGTATCTCTTGCTGTTGCATTTTGTTAGTGATATATAAAAATGCCGAGGATTTATGTGGATTTATTTTGTATCCTGCCACTTTGCTGAAATTTTGAATTATTTCTAGTAGCTTTTTAGCAGAGTCTTTGGGGTTCTCTAAGTATACCATCATGTCATCTGCAAAAAGAGATAGTTTAATTTCCTCATTTCCTACTCTAATTCCTTGAATCTCTTTCTCGGCTCTTATTGCCGAGGCTAGCGTTTCTAGTACTATATTGAATAGTAATGGTGATAGTGGGCAACCTTGTTTCACTCCTGATCTTACTGGGAAAGGTTGCAGTTTATTTCTATTGCATATTATGCTTACTGACGGTCTTAAATATATACTCCTGATTATTCTAAGGAATAATCCATTTATTCCTATACTCTCAAGAGTTTTTAGTAGGAATGGATGTTGGATTTTGTCAAATGCTTTTTCTGCATCTATTGAGATGATCATATGGTTCTTATTAATTTGATTATTAATATGGTCAATTGTATTAATAGTTTTCCTAATATTAAACCAGCCCTGCATTCCTGGAATAAATCCTACTTGATCATAGTGTATTATCTTGGAGATGATTTTCTGAAGTCTTTTTGCTAATATCTTATTTAAGATTTTAGCATCAATATTCATTAAGGAGATTGGTCTATAATTTTCTTTCTCAGTTTTCGATCTACCAGGTTTAGGTATCAGTACCATGTCTGTGTCATAAAAGGAATTTGGTAGGACTCCTTCATCCCCTATTTTTTCAAATAATTTATATAACATTGGGGCTAATTGTTCTTTAAATGTTTGGTAGAATTCACATGTGAATCCATCTGGCCCTGGGGATTTTTTCCTGGGGAGTTGATTAATAGCTTGTTCTATTTCTTTTTCTGAAATGGGACTATTTAAGCAATTTATCTCCTCCTCTGTTAATCTAGGGAGCCTATATTTTTGGAGAAAGTCATCCATTTCACTTAAGTTATCAAATTTATTGGCATAAAGTTGGGCAAAGTAACTCCTTATTATTTCTCTAATTTCCTCTTCATTGGTGGAAAGATCCCCCTTTTCATTTGTAAGACTATCAATTTGATTTTCCTCTTTCTTTTTTTTGATCAAATTTACCAAAGGTTTATCTATTTTATTGGCTTTTTCATAAAACCAACTCTTGGTTTTATTTATTAATTCAATAGTTTTTTTACTTTCAATTTTATTGATTTCTCCTTTTAATTTTTGTATTTCGAGTTTAATTTTTGGTTGGGGGTTTATAATTTGGTCTTTTTCTAGCCTTTTAAGTTGTAAGCCCAATTCGTTAATCTTCTCTTTCTCAATTTTCTTCAAATAAGCCTCTAAAGATATGAAATTTCCCCTTATTACCGCTTTAGCTGCATCCCAAAGATTTTGATATGATGTCTCATCATTATCATTATCTTGGGTGAAATTGTTAATTGTTTCTATAATTTGCTCTTTCACCCAGTCATTCTTTAAGATGAGATTATTCAGTTTCCAATTACTTTTTGGTCTATTTACCCCTAACTTTTTACTGAATGTAGCTTTTATTGCATTGTGATCTGAGAAGAAGGCATTTATTATTTCTGCCTTCCTACATTTAATTTTGAGATCTTTATGTCCTAGTATATGGTCAATTTTTGTATAGGATCCATGAACTGCTGAGAAGAAAGTATATTCCTTCCTATTGCCATTCAGTTTTCTCCAAAGGTCTATCATACCTAGTTTTTCTAATGTTCTATTTACTTTTTTAATTTCTTTCTTGTTTGTTTTGTGGTTTGATTTGTCTAAATCTGAGAGTGCAAGGTTGAGATCTCCCACTATTATAGTTTTACTGTCTATTTCTTCTTGCAGTTCTCTTAACTTTTCCTTTAGAAAGTTAGATGCTATACCACTTGGTGCATATATGTTTAGTATTGATATGGCTTCATTATTTATGCTACCTTTCAGCAGGATATAGTTTCCTTCCTTATCTTTTTTAACGAGATCTACTTCTGCTTTTGCTTGATCTGAGATAAGGATAGCTACCCCTGCTTTTTTGGCTTTACCTGAAGCATAATAGGCTCTGTTCCAACCTTTTACCTTTACTCTGTATGTATCTCCCTGCTTTAAGTGTGTTTCCTGTAGGCAACATATTGTAGGGTTCTGCTTTTTGATCCAATCTACTATCCGTCTCCGTTTGATGGGATCGTTCATCCCATTTACATTTACAGTTAAAATTACTAATTCTGTTTTTCCTGCCATCGTATTATCCCCAGATTATGCTTTTTTCCCTTGACCCCCCTGATCCCCTTCCCCGATATTTAATTTACAGACCCCCCTTGTGACGCGCAACCCTCCCTCTTTTTTTTTTTTTTTTTTTTAGGATCCCTCCCCCCTCCCTCCAAGTCCCTTCACTTATTCCCCTTTTCCTTTTCCCTTTTCCTCTCCCCCCTTTTAATGAGGTGAGAGAAAATTCTCTGAAAAACAAATATGTTAATTATTTACTCTTTGAGCCTCTTCTGATGAGAGTAAGATTCACACAATGATTCTCCCCCTCACTAAGTTCCCTCAGATATGGTGTATTTTCTATGTCTCTTCCTGGGATGTAGTTTCCCTCTTTTTATCACTCCTTCCCCTTTTTCTGAACCGACCTCCTTCCCTTTACTACACCCCCCTTTTTTTCTTTTATATCAGTAAAATCAAATTATCCTTGAGTATTTTTTATATACCCACAACAGAGTTACAGTTCTCAAGGGTTCTGTGTACCTTTTTCTGTTTCTCTTCAGTCTTGTGGATGTAGATCAAATTTTTTGTTTAAGTCTGGTTTTTTTCTTAGAAACATATAGAATTCCTCTGTTTCATTGAATGACCATCTTCTTCCGTGGAAAAAGATGCTAAACTTAGCTGGGTAGTTCATTCTTGGTTGCAGTCCTTGATCTTTTGCCTTACGGAATATCAGGTTCCAGGCCCTTCTATCTTTTAATGTGGAGGCAGCCAGATCTTGGGTGACCCTTATTGTGGCACCTTGGTATTTAAATTGTTTTTTTCTAGCTGCTTGCAGGATTTTCTCCTTTGTGTGGTAATTCTGCAGCTTAGCCACAATATTCCGTGGTGTTCTTTTTTTAGGGTCTATTTCAGAAGGAGTTCGATGAATTCTTTCCACATCTACTTTCCCTTCTGTTTCTATTATCTCTGGACAGTTCTCTTTGATAATTTCCTGTAAAATAGAATCTAGGCTCTTTTTTTGGTCATAGTTTTCTGGAAGTCCAATAATCCGCAGATTATCTCTCCTAGATCTATTTTCCAGGTCTATAGATTTTCCCAGTAAGTATTTGACGTTGTTCTCCAGCTTCTCATTTTTTTTGTTTTGTTTGACTGATTCTTGGGTTCTCTGTGAATCATTCATTTCTATTTGTTCCATCCTGACTTTTAAGGAGTTATTTTCTTCTTTCACAGTTTTTAGTTCTTTTTGTAAATGCCCAATTTCGTTTTTAAATGAATTGTTTTGCTCTATTGAATTTTTTTCCATTTCCCTAATTTTTTTTTTTTTTGAGAATTATTTTCTTTTTCCAATTCAGAAATTCTATTTTCTTGAGACTTTTTTATCTTTTCCAATTCAGAAATCCTACTTTCCTGTGTTTTTTTAACCTTTTCTAATTCACTAATTTTGTTTCCCTGCATCTCCTGTGAATTCTTTATTTTTTCCAACTCCAATTTCAGGACGTTGTTATTCTCTATCATAACTTCCCTTTCCTTGCCCCATTTTTCTTCGATCTCCCTCAATTTCTTAAGAGCTTCTTCTAGGAGAGAGTTATGTGATGGGGGGCAGGAATCGTTCCCCTTTAGGTTGTTATCTTCTGAATCTTTGCTGTTAACTTCCTCGGGGTTGGGTACCCGCTCTTTCTCTGTATAGAAGGAATCTATAGTTTTTCTAGCTTTTTTGCTCATACTTAAAAAATGTTTTGGGGTCTGTCCCTGGGGTAGGAAATTATTTATTTACTTCTTTACCAGCTTCCTCCCAGACCGGATGGATGCAGCGGCCCCTGCGCCCGCGCTAAGAGAGAGCTCTGGGAGAGAGTTCCCCACCCCCTCCCTGGAAGCGCCCCAGAGGTGATTAGCACTGCTGTGCTTTGAGGGCGTAGAATAGTGAAGACAGCAAGAAGCTCAGCCTATGTGTCCGGGTGGGGAGTGGGTGTCTGCAGCAGGTGACGTGAGAAGCCCCTGCGCTCAAACTGGAAGTGTGTGCCAGAAACCGCGGTCCCTAGTTCAAAGGTTCCGCTTCTCTGGGACTTCCTGGAGCTGAGTTCCACTCCCTCCAGCTAAGCTAGGCCGTGTGTGTTGCCTTGGGCCGTATCCACCCACTTGTCAGTCTCTTAACTATTCTCAGGAGGGAGCTGAGGCCACACCCCCTGGTGCCGAGATCTGTGCCTGAGCCACCCCCAGGGTGGGGGGGGGGGAAATCTAATCTGAGTTTTAAAATATTTTGGCTTTCTCTTCTGAACTGCTAAATAATTAGCAGAGAAGAGCTAACAGCCTGTGCCAGATTCCTTTACCTCAGTGGCTTCTCTGATCCCAGAGCCCCTCCCAGCGCAATGGGCGCAGTGTGCCCCTACCCCACCGTCTGTGCTGGTCTTTCTTATTCCTCCCCTGAGAACTGACCTCTCCTGTTGAAACTCCAGATTCTCTTCAGCTGGTAAGTCGTGCTTCCAGTCCTTGTGGTATCTATCAGTCCTGAGCTAATTTTGAGACTTAATTTATCTAATTGGTTGTGAGGGAGTGAGGACGTTCACTGAGTAGTGTGTTTCTTCTCCGCCATCTTGGCTCCGCCCCCCTCTGCTTGCCTTTTCAAGGAGAAGCTTCCATTGGGACTTCCATAGCTACCATTTGTCACTATAGCAAGAACGGTGAAATGAACTTGATGTGGTTCCATCAGGAGGACAACATCTTGCTCACTGGGAAGGCTCTGACATTTAAAGCACCAAAAGTTGTGGGTGTTTATCGAGGGTTAAAAGATGTGATCCTTCTTTGAAGTCTTCTCTTTCCTTGTCTCATACTCTCAAAGAAGTACCAAATCCCCAGGTGGGACTTCCTGGGATCCATTCTATGGAGTCCAAGCCCCCTCTGATGCTTCCTCCTTGCTTAAGCTTGAGCAAGATGCTTCATCCTTAAGTCTCCATTTCCCTATATCCAAAAGGAAGGGAGTGAACCATACAGCCTGTTCCAGCTTGAGACTGGTGGGTCTCAGAGCTGGACTAAGCCAGAAATGAGGTCTTAGAATGGGGCAGGGGAGGGTACAGTGGTGCTAGCTGAACCACAATTAGAACAACCATTCCCTTGAAGGAGATCAGTGACCCTTCCGGCCATGGTGAACTAAAATAGCTTTGACTGAATGAGAGGTAAAGTCTGAAGAGATGATACGGAGAAGGAGCTGCAGAGCAAAAGCAGAGGGGAGAAAGAATGAAGGGGCCGTGATCATCCCACCCTGTGTGCCCAACACAGGATATCACAAGGTATTGGAAGGAATGAAAATCAGATCTGCTGTCCTTGGGGCGGAACAAATGTGGTAGTGAGAGACCCCCAAATACAAGCTCTGCCAGGCTGCAGTTTAGTGAGAGGGATGATGAAAGAAGGTCAAGGTCAGTACTGAGATCCATGATGAAAGGAGGTCAAGGTCAGTACTGAGATCCATTCTTTTCATCTGATGGGGGAGGTACACTTTAGGATGGTCTCCTGATGGTAATCACAAGTCTGTGACAGGGTGCTCCTTTCTTCATTACAGCCCAGGTCCTTGAGTTTAAACATCATTTTGGCTTGGGGAATAAGGTCCCTCATAGATCTTGGTTTCCATAGAGCTACCTCTAACATTTCTGGGAAAGCCCGGTTTTTTCCTGGGCCATTGCAGTTTTCTGTATTTTTTTTCCCCCTGAGGCTGGGATTAAGTGGCTTGCCCAGGGTCCCACAGCTAGGAAGTGTCTGAGACCAGATTTGAACTCGGGTCCTCCTGAATTCAAGGCTGATGCTCTATCCACTGCGCCCCCTAGCTGCCCCAGTCAATGCAGTTTTAGAGGAGGTGAGGGCTTCAGGGCTTCTCGTCTCCTAAGTCAAATTCTTACATGATCCCGACTCCTGAATTTCCTTCCATTGTAAATCGGCAGTTCGATTTGGAATAGAAGCAAAAATAAAAAATGCTATTTGGTAGCTTGGCAAAATTGTTCTGCAGCTAAAATGTCTCCCCAAGAAATCAGTGTCTGTTTTCATCCTGAGCATTCAGTAAATGAGTGTGTGCTTCTGTTTCTGTATGTGTACGGATGGATATGTTATGGCATACAATGGGCCAGGGCTCATTCTTCCCAATTATTGAAAGCTCCTTGCATTCACTAAACTGAGTCTGCTGGAGAACGTGGAAAGCAGCTCTGCTCCTAGCGCCCGTGGAATTATGGGGACATCACTGGAGGGATGGGAGCAGCCTAGCTAATATATTGTGACAAGGCCCGGACTAATCTGATTAGTATTCCAAATGTATGAGGCTAAAGGGGGGGGGGGAAGCAAAAGAGAAAAAATCTCTCCATCTCCTCTAGAAGAAAAGAAATTTCAGCCTGTCCCAGAACACGTGGAGGAAGGGGGTCTCTTGTCTTCTACAGACTTGTTAGAATAAATAATGCACAAAAACTCATTTGTTTATGCTGTCTATTGGAAGCCATTAAGCTTCATGTTGTCACATGAAGACTTTAGCTAACTCAGGGAGTCAAAAGCAAATTCTAACACTCGGATTATGCACATTTGTGACGCCTGCCAAAAGGTTTTGCCACTTAGAAACTAGTAAGTGACACGTCTCCCCAAACAGTCGAATTCTGGCTTTCATCTTAATTTAGAGCACGTTTTATCCAGCCCCTCTTAAGCATGAACTCAAAACCTCCCTTTCCGCAAAAAGACTTTGCAGGTTTGCTTTCCTGCCGGCGCCTTCCCTCAGCTTTACGTTCTTTTACAAGGTCTACACCTGCCGTGGTCAGAGCCATTTGCTCATTGTCCATTCGTGAGATTTACACCTGCCAAGGTTGGAGCTGTTTGCACGTGCGAGGTCTACACCTGCCGGGGCCGGAGCCGTTTGCGTGTTGTCCAATCGCGAGATCTACACCTGTCAAGGTAGGAGCCATTTGTGTTTTGTTCATTTGCAAAGTTTACACCTGTCAAGGACAGAGCTGTTTGCACTTGGTCATTTGCGAGGTCTACACTTGTTGTGGTCGAACTGTTTGCACATTGTCTCTTCGGGTGGTCTATACCGGACTTGATCGGAGCCTTTTGCTCATTGTCCATTGTCAGAGCTGTTTGCACGCGCGAGGTTTACACCTGCCGTGGTCGGAGTGTTTGCACGCAGTCTCCCCAAGCAGATGAAGGTTCCTGGCCAGCAGGGACCGTGTTTTCCCTCGCTTTGGGTCCCCAGCAGTCCCCCGGCACCTCCCGCCCATGTTGTCCCGGTCCAGTTCCCTTTGGACTCTCTGCACCTCCCCGCCCGGGTTTTCTTGGCAGGGACGCTCCTTGTCCAGCTCGTTTTGCAGCGGAGGGAAGGGGGCAGACGGGGTAGTGTGTCCCAGTGCACGTGGGAAATGGTCCTCCCGAGTCCAGGCCCAGCGGCAGCCCAAGAGTCCACTTGAGCTAGCCCTGGCTTGAGGTCCCCTCAGACCCCAGCTCTTCCCTCCAGAATCCCCTGAGCCCCTCGGGTAAGAGAAGTGTTCCTTCTCTCTGTTGTCTTAAATACATTGCTCTGAACAAAGTCCGTTGGACAGACGGGAAGGCGGAGGCCAGAAGGGGAAGAGCGGCCTGCCCAGTCACACAGTGAGTGAGCTGGGACAGAGTCCGAGGCCAAGCGCTCTGTCTGCGGCCAATCCCCCTCCCTGCCCAGGGCACCACTGCCCGGCCCCCATCTACCCCCTGACTTAAGTAGCTCCCCGCGTGTTCCGGGGCTGATGAGCGAGGCGAGCAGGAGCCCGAGTGTGCAGGCCGCCGGACACCGGCAGTGTCTGTCCTGGAAGCAGCTCCAGTTCCACACCGTGGCCGCCCACAGACAGGCTGCCGGCTTGAGCCTCCCACACCATCCTTGGTTTTTGTTTGTTTTTCCCTTTGGTTCTCTCAGAGGACCTTTGGGAACCTAAACCATGGGATCCTCTCTTGGCCTTCCAGCCTCTGTCTCCACAAGATTTTGCATGTTTATGTTCAAAACCAGCATTGCCCTTGGCTGCCATTTCCCTCCACTCGTCCAGTAGGTCGAGGGTTCGCTCCCTAAGTTACTGTTTAAGCTCTTTCGTCCCCTGTTATTCCAGCGGATCTATTTCAGTGAAACATTCACGAGAAAATGATTATAATTGGCGTCTGTGCCATTTCTTTCAGCCCTCTTTCATTTCTCATCATTGGTAACTTTTTACTACATTCATTATCCCAGGTTGAAGTTGAAAACTCACCATCGTTTTTATTCTTCTCATTTTTATTCTTTCTTCTAGCTCCGTACTCATTTTGACGTGTGGCTAAAGAATTCAGAAATAACTTGCAATCAGTAATGAGTCTTTGCCTGGTGATTAAAATGCAATCCATTTCCTGTGTGTGAGAGTCTCTGTGTGTGTGAGTGTGTGTGTGTGTGACTGTGTGTGAGTGTGTCTCTGTGTGTGTGTGTGACTGTGTCTGTGTGAGTGTGTGTGACTGTGTGTGTGTGTGACTGTGTGAGTGTGTGTGACTGTGTGTGAGTGTGTGTGACTGTATGTGTGAGTGTATGTGTGTGTGAGTGTGTGTGACTGTGTGTGAGTGTGCGTGTGTGTGACTATGTGTGTGTGTGTGTCTCTGTGTATGTGAGTGTGTGTGTGTGAGTCTCTGTGTGTGACTGTGTGTGTGTGAGTGTGGGTGAGTCTGTGTGTGTGTGTGCGTCTGTGTGACTTGTGTGTGTGTGTGAGTCTCTGTGTGTGAGTGAGTATGGGTGAGTCTCTGTGTGTGTGTGAGTGTGCGTGTGTGACTGTGTGTGTGTGTGAGTCTCTGTGTGTATGAGTGTGTGTGTGAGTCTGTGTGTGTGAGTGTGTGAGTCTCTGTGTGTGAGTGTGTGTGTGAGTGTGTGTGTGTGTGACTGTGTGTGAGTGTGCATGTGTGTGACTGTGTGTGTGAGTCTCTGTGTGTGTGAGTGTGTGTGTGAGTCTCTGTGTGTGACTGTGTGTGTGTGGGTGAGTGTGGGTGAGTCTCTGTGTGTGTGAGTGTGTGTGTGAGTCTCTGTGTGTGACTGTGTGTGTGTGGGTGAGTGTGGGTGAGTCTCTGTGTGTGTATGAGTGTGCGTGTGTGACTGTGTGTGTGTGTGTGTGTGTGAGTCTCTGTGTGTGTGAGTCTCTGTGTGTGACTGTGTGTGTGTGTCTGTGTGTATGAGTGTGTGTGTGTGAATCTGTGTGTGTGAGTGTGTGTGTGTGAGTCCCTGTGTGTGACTGTGTGTGTGTGTGTGTGAGTCTCTGTGTGTGAGTGTGTGTGTGAGTCTCTGTGTGTGACTGTGTGTGTGTGTGTGTGTGAGAGTCTCTGTGTGTGTGAGTGTATGTGTGTGAGTCTCTGTGTGTGACTGTGTGTGTGTGTGAGTGTGAGAGTCTCTGTGTGTGTGAGTGTATGTGTGTGAGTCTCTGTGTGTGACTGTGTGTGTGTGTGAGTGTGAGAGTCTCTGTGTGTGTGAGTGTATGTGTGTGAGTCTCTGTGTGTGACTGTGTGTGTGTGTGTGTGTGAGTCTCTGTGTGTGACTGTGTGTGTGTGTGAGAGTCTCTGTGTGTGTGAGTGTATGTGTGTGAGTCTTTGTGTGTGACTGTGTGTGTGTGTGAGTGTGTGTGTGTGTGTGAGTGTGTTCTGGTTTCCTTGATAGGTAAAATGTCCAGAAGGACCTGGTCTGGTTTCTGCAGTAGCACTAGCTCACTTTTTGCTCACTGGGAAAGGAGCTCACATCAGTGGCCAGGCTAAAAGAAAATAAACTAGGTGGTCTAAAAACAGGGAGCTTCTTCGCGAGCTTGCTCCCTTTCCCAGCAAGCTTCCACAAAGAATGGGGCCCTTGCCGCTTTGCCCGCCGCTGCTGTCGTCAGACTGGGGGAAAATTCCGGCCGAGCCAGGGCGGCCTTCGGAAAGCCCACTCCCCCATTGCCAGACCCCTGTTCCCGCCTTTTCGGAAGGAGGCCGTGATCCCAGGTGAGCTCAGCGCTGTTCTCTGAGGCCGGGCTCCTAAAGCAAAAGTGCCCGCTGGGGCTGACCCCCGCTGGGGGGGGAGGACTGGGGGCCCTCAAAGTCTCTTCCCCATGTTCGTCAGGCCTGGCGCTTCCTCAAATCTCTTACTGGACTCACTCATAAGCCACGAAGAACCAACAGTAATTCTGCACCTGCCTCGTGCCAGCAGCTCCTGCCAGCCTGTAGTCCGCAGCCCACAAGCCCTTGTGGCTTCAGAATTTGGAGAGGAAAGTTCCACACCGGGAGTGGTTTTTCAGAAGCTCCGAACCAGAGCCTAGAAAAGTCTACTCCCGCTGCCTCCAGTGAAAGTCACTGCCTTCAGGGAAAGTCTACTTCCCCTTCTGCACCCCCCTCCCCCCCAGCGGCCAAAGGGGCTTTCTCAAAGCCCGGCTCTGCTTGTGGCTGGTGGGTAAGCAATAAGCATAGATTAAGTGCCAGTCCTGGGGATCAAAATGCAAGCCCGGCCCAGCGGAGGGGACACGACGCTTTGGCACTGAAATCCCCTTTCATTCTAATTCAATGTCCTTGTGGGGCTAGCCTTTCCCCTTTACTTTAAATTCCTTGAGGGCAAGGGCTGACCTTTCTGGGGGAGAAAATCATTTCATATTCCCTGCGAGGGCAGCTAGGTGGCGCAGTGGGTAGAGCACTAGCCCGGAAGTCAGGAGGACCTGAGTTCAAATTTGACCTCAGACACCCACCCCACGTCCCACTGCCCTTGTCCCGGCTCTCCTCCATGAGTGCTCTTGTGGCTGTCCTTCACAAGCCGTACAAAGGCACCTGCCTCACTCTCACCTCCACAGCAGTTTGGGTCCAGGGCCAGGATGAGTGGAGATGGCCTGGACGCAATGGAGGCCACAGCCTTCCATGTCTCAGATGGACTGAGGCTGCCTCCATTCCAGGATTAGGGCTAGGGGCCGATTGAGGACCCAGTCCAAAAAATCTAACTGAATGAATGAATGAATCTGGGAGGGGGAGATCCCCAGGGTTTCTGGCCCCAAAGAAATGATGGCTACTTACTTTCAACCTGAGTTCTCCCTCTAGACCCAAACAATCAAACTAGTAAGTAATAGACCAGAGCTTTAAAAGGCCAAGGTGTGGTCTCAGTCAAAGAAGGCAAACCTCGGGAGGGCAGGAAACGCCTTCCTGGCTTGAGTATCCACAGAACCTAGCTGGGCACTGCCAAAGGTAAGTGCAATGCCCCACCCCCACCCCATCCATCCATTCACTGCCCTGGGCCTTCCAAGGCCAGCCTCCACACCTCTGGAAAACCAAGGCTCAAGCAAAGAGCTCCCTTTTGCAAGGGGCGTTTCTGAAAAAGCTGAAATTTCTATCTTGAACATCTTTCCTTTTATTATATGTACAGATCTCCCCATAGGGCAATGGGGAGAAGCACTGTGGAGCATTCAGATCTCAGAATCAAAGCACCAAGGGAGAGTCACACCTCTAATCCTCATGTTCAATCCCCTCATGTTCCCATCAAGGGTCCTCTCAGGTCCCAGCCAGAGGTTTTGCTTGGTACATCCTTGGGCTGGCCCAGAGAAATCCCTGCCTTCCTGCACCATCCCAGTGCACAAATGCTTAAGAAAGGGAGGCAGCCAAGAAATGGGAACACCACAAAACGGGCTGTTGGTTTTTGGAAAAATCCCCTTCCCCCCTCTCACCCTCTTCTAATCCCTCTATCTGTTCTTGGGCATCTCTCTGAGGGTATGATTCCATCTCCCTTTGGTGCCAGGAATCCGGAAAATGAAGAAAATCCCAAGCATCCACAGCTGAGCAGGAATTTCCCATGGCCAAGGTGCCCTGGCACACTGATGATTTCTGCTAAGAGTGTTGGGCTGTCCGGCTCCCATGGCCCACAGACGCCGGTTTCTGCTGAGAGTGTTGGGCCGTCCGGCTCCCATGGCCCACGGACGCTGATTTCTGCTGAGGGTGTTGGGCCGCCCGGCTCCCATGGCCCACGGACGCCGGTTTCTGCTGAGGGTGTTGGGCCGCCCGGCTCCCATGGCCCACGGACGCCGATTTCTGCTGAGAGTGTTGGGCCGCCCGGCTCCCATGGCCCACGGACGCCGGTTTCTGCTGAGAGTGTTGGGCCGCCCGGCTCCCATGGCCCACGGACGCCAGTTTCTGCTAAGAGTGTTGGGCTGTCCGGCTCCCATGGCCAGTGTCGCATGGACAGTGATTCCTGCTAGGAGTGTTTGGTTATCTATGGGACCTTCCCTCCTTCCCCCTGTCTTTCTCATTCTTGAAATACAGGTCCAAAGGGTTGTGGGGTTCAAATGAGTTGAAGAATTTAGTGTCCTTTCTCAGAAGAACCAATTCAAAAGCTCTGCTGAAAATGAATCATTTTGCAAGTCTCAGTCTTTACCTTATTGACTCAATTTGGCTCCTTTTGGTCACACCATGTATGTGGTACAAAATTCCTAGAAATAACTCAAGGCTGGATCTCTTTTTAAAAAAATCTCTTTAAAAACAACAAGAATAACAACAAAACAAAACACACACACACACACACACACACACACACACAAAACTTAAGAAAGGAGAAAATTTTTTTTAAAAGAGCAGAAGGAATAATTTTCAAAAATTAAACTAGACCATTCTCATTTTAATTCATTCTCTTAAAATGCCAAATTCCTTCTGTAATTAATAGGAACTGAAAACAAAGCACAATTTCCTATAAAAGTCTAGATTCTACCCCTCCCAATGTTTCTCCTCCCCACCCCAGTCCCTAACTCCCAATATAAATTCTCACTTTTCATGCATGTCTTGATTTGGCTGGATAGTGGTTAATTATAAGCTTTATCAACTCAAACTTATTGTAATGAGTACTGTTCTTTCTTATTTAATTTCATCAAAAATAGATCCCAAGGCTACATAAGGAGGGCATCAAAGTGCATAAATTAACATCTTTGTCAGTGGGCTTGTGCGTTGCTAAAGGTGCAAGGGGATGACATGTTTTTCCCCAGAATTCTGCCTTGGTGGAGAAGTTGTGCTGTGTGGGGGCTTATTGCAAAGTGTTTGAAACTTCTGTGAAGAGCAGCATATTTACTGAATGTAATTTACTTTCTCGAAGCCCAGGGCTAAAAATAATAGAAAAGAAACCAATCATGTAAAACCTCGTGGAGCGGGACAACATTCCTCACCCCACAAATGAAATGTAGCTTATTTGGTTTCAAAAGAGTTGCTTTGTTGAAGGATTATTTTTTTTTAACTTCAAGATGGAAATATATTAATTTTTTGGCCAATGCCGGACTGTCCTAAAAAGGGGAGATAAAAGAGAACTCAATACCTCTGCCTAATCTGCAAGGTGATCCCAAAAGCAGCTAGATTAAGGAGCTAGTGACAGAAAGAAACAAACATTAAAAAGATATTTCATCCACACGAAGGAAGATTTTAAAAGCCTGGAAGGAGGCCGGTGATTTCGGCATATGGACATGACATCTCCTGTACTTTCATGGTGCCTTGAAGCACAATGGAAAGAATACGCTTTTTAATACCAATAGCTGGGAAATGACAGCAGAAGATGGGTGGGTCCAGGCTGGAGCAATGAGGGATAAACTGCTCCCATTGGAAGGGTGTTCTTGAAAGCTGAGAACGTCCTTGCGGTCAGAGGCCACTAGCCTGGGGAACATGGTGGTTGGCAAGTACAAAATTCACTCTCATTCATGACTGAGCTAGGCAACAATGTCCTTGGGATTAACATCTAGGACTCTCTACTGCACAACAGCAAGGGAAGAGAAATGGCCCGGCAATGGCATCTCACGGTGGATGAGATAATTATCAACTTTACGGAGAGAAATCGGAACCCGCTGCCTCATTCTGCTGCGGCTTTCTTTTCCAAGGAGAAAAATGTTTGGTCTGGAAAGAAGTGAATAATCTCCAACAAATGTTGAGAGAATGAAAGACTGCCCAGCAGGCCTGAATGTGCTTGAGGGGTCTGAGCCAGATGAACATGATACTTGGACACCGAAAGAACCAGTAGATGTTATGATGGAGCCATTGTCAGGGATCACTGATAAACTGTGAAGATGCGGAGACAGAGCATAGGATTGGATAAGATCAAAAGCTTTTCAGACAGAGACAACGGTAGAAAGAAAGAGAGACAGAGACAAGAGAAAAGGAGACAGAAACAGAAAGAAGAGAAACAGAAACAGAGACAGAGACAGAGACCAAGAGGAGAGAAATAGCAGACAGAGATAGAGGTAGAAAGATAGAGACAGAGAAAGAAGAGAAACAGAAACAGACAGACAGACAGAGACTAAGAGGAGATAAATAGAGACAGAAAAGAGACATATAGAGACAGAAAGGAGAGAAACAGAGACAGACAGAGACTGAGAGGAGACAAATAGAGACAGAGAAGAGAGAGACAGATAGAAACAGAAAGGAGAGAAACAGAGATAGAGACAGAGAGGAGATAAAAAGAAACAGAGACAAACAGAAAGGAGAGAAACAGAGACAGAGATCAAGAGAAGAGAAATAGAGGACAGACAGAGACCAAGAGGAGAGAAATAGAGACAGAGACAGAGGTAGAAAGATAGAGACAGAGAGAAGAGAAACAGAGGCAGACAGAGAGACAGAGACTAAGAGGAGAGAAATAGAGACAGAGAAGAGACAAATAGAGACAGAAAGGAGTGAAATAGAGACAGACAGACAGAGACTGAGAGGAGAGAAATAGATACAAAGACAGAGAAGAAAGAAATAGAGACAGAGAAGAGAGAAATAGAGATAGGGACAGAGAGAGATACAGTCAGAGGTAGAATACAGAGGTAGAAAGACAGAGACAGAGACAGAAAGTAGAGAAAACAGAGAGAAACAGTGACTGAGAGGAGAAAAAACAGAGATAGAGAGCCAGAGACAGAAGAGAGAAATAGAGACAGAGACAGAGAGGAGAGAAATAGAAACAGAGACAGAGAGGAGAAAAATAGAAATAGAGAGACAGAGAATGATTGACTGAAGAACAACAGAGCAATGGCTTGACGTCTTCAGTTTATGGAGAAATTCTAAAATGTTATTAAAAGGATGGTCAGCACCTATCTTGAAATGAAGCAGTGATCCAAAGAGCCACATGGCAAGATAGATCATGGAATGCTATAGTTTGCCTAAACTGCTGACAAATTGTCTCACACTAAATTTTTTTCTTTTTTTTATATTATTTTTCTAACTTTTTTTTATTATAGCTTTTTATTTACAAGATATATGCATGGGTAATTTTACAACACTGATGATTGCTAAGCCTTTTGTTCCAATTTTTTCCCTCTTTCCCCCAACTCCCCTCCCCCAGATGGCAGGTTGACCAATACATGTTACATATGTTAAACTATAAATCAAATACAATATATATGGACAATATATGGACAAATACATGTCCAAACAGTTATTTTTCTGTACAAAAAGAATCAGACTTTGAAATAGTGTACAATTAGCCTGTGAAGGAAATAAAAAATGCAGGTGGACAAATATAGGGGTATTGGGAATTCTATGTAGTGGTTCATAGTCATCTCCCAGAGTTCTTTTGCTGGGCGTAACTGGTTCAGTTCATTACTGCTCTATTGGAACTGATTTGGTTCATCTCATTGTTGAAGAGGGCCACGTCCATCAGAATGGATCATCATAGAGTATTGATTACGTTACATTTCACTCAGCATCAGTTCATGAAGTCTCTCCAGGCCTTTCTGAAATCATCCTGTTGGTCATTTCTTACGGAAGAATAATATTCCATAACATCCATATACCACAATTTATTCAGCCTTTCTCCAATTGATGGGCATCCACTCAGTTTCCATTTTCTGGCCTCTACAAAGAGGGCTGCCACAAACATTCTTGCACATACAGTTCCCTTTCCCTTCTTTAAGATCTCTTTGGGATATAAGCCTAGTAGTTACACTGCTGGATCAAAGGATATACACAATTTGATAACTTTTTGAGCAGAGTGCCAAATTGCTCTCCAGAATGGCTGGATGTATTCACAATTCCACCAACAATGTATCAGTGTTTTCCCACATCCCCTCCAACATTCTGCATTATCTTTCCCTGTCATTCTAGCCAATCTGACAGGTGTGTAGTGGTATCTAAGAGTTGTCTTAATTTGTATTTCTTTGATTAATAATGACTTGGAGCATCTTTTCATATGGCTAGAGATAGTTTCAATTTCTTCTGAGAATTGTCTGTTCATATCCTTTGATTATTTAACAATTGGAGAATGGCTTGATTTCTCATAGAGTCAATTCTCTAAATATTTAGGAAATGAGGCCTTTATCAGAATCTTTGACTGTAAAAATGTTTCCCCAGTTTATTGCTTTCCTTCTAATCTTATTTGCATTAGTTTTGTTTGTACAAAAACTTTTCAACTTGATATAATCAAAATTTTCTATTTTGTGATCAATAATGATCTCTAGTTCTTCTTTGGTCATAAATTCCTTCCTCTTCTGCAGATCTGAGAGGTAAACAATCCTATGTTCCTCTAACTTATTTATAATCTCATTCTTTATGCCTAGATCATGAACCCATTTTGACCTTATCTCAGTGTACTTTGTTAAGTGTGGATCTATGCCTAATTTCTGCCATACTAATTTCCAATATTCCCAGCAATTTTTGTCAAACATTGGGTTTTTATCTCAAAAGCTGGGGTTTTGGGGTTTGTCAAATACTAGATTATTAAAGTTGTTGACTGTTTTGTCCTTTGAACCTAACCTATTCCACTGATCAACTAGTCTATTTCTTAGCCAATACCAAATGGTTTTGGTAACCACTGCTTTATAATATAATTTTATATCTGGTACAGCTAGGCCACCCTCATTTGATTTTTTTTCATTAATTCCCTTGAAATTCTTGACCTTTTGTTTTTCCATATGAACTTTCTTGTTATTTTTCTAGGTCATTAAAATAATTTTTTGGGAGTCTGATTGGTATAGTACTAAATAAATGGATTAGTTTAGGTAGAATTGTCATTTTTATTATATTTGCTTGCCCTATCCAAGAACATTTAATACTTTTTCAATTGGTTAGATCTAATTTCATTTGTGTGGAAAGTGTTTTGTAGTTTTGCTCATATAGTTTCTGATTTTCCTTTGGTAGATAGATTCCCAAATATTTTATACTACTGGTAGTCACTTTAAATGGAATTTCTCTTTGTAACTCTGTTGGATTTTGTTGGTGATATATAAGAATGCTGATGACTTATGTGGATTTATTTTATATCCTGTAACTTTGCTAAAAGTATGAATTATTTCTAATAGCTTTTTAGTAGAATCTCTGGGTTCTCTCAATATACCATCATATCATCAGCAAAGAGTGATAATTTGGTTTTTTCATTACCTGCTCTAATTCCTTTAATCTCTTTCTCAACTCTTATTGCCAAAGCTAGCATTTCTAATACAATATTGAATAGTAATGGAGATAGCGGGCCACCTTGTTTCACTCCTGATCTTATTGGGAATGGTTGCAATTTATCCCCATTACATATGATGCTTATTGATGGTTTTAAATAGATGCTACTGATTTTAAGGAAAGTCCATTTATTTCTATACTCTCAACTGTTTTTTTTTTAATAGGAATGGATGTTGGATTTTATCAAATGCTTTTTCTGCATCTATTGAGATGATCATATGCTTTTTGTTAATTTGGTTATTAATATGGCCAATTATACTGATAGTTTTCCTAATATTGAACCAGCCTACAATCCTGGTATAAATCCTATTTGATTATGGTGTATTATCCTGGGGATGATTTTCTGCAGTCTTTTTGCTAAAATCTTGTTTAAGATTTTAGCATCAATATTCATTAGGGAGATTGGTATATAGTTTTCTTTCTCCGTTTTCAACCTACCTGGTTTGAGTATCAGTACCATGTCTGTTTCATAAAAGGAATTTGGTAGGACTCCTTCATTCCCTGTTTTTTCAAATAGTTTATATAACATTGGGGCTAATTGTTCTTTAAACGTTTGACAGAATTAGCATGTAAATCCATCTGGTCCTGGGGATTTTTTCTTAGGGAGCTAATTAATAGCTTGTTCTAACACTAATTTTATTTCTTTTGAGAGCATGGTGGTGGGAGAAGAGCTTTACGCTAGCCAACAACACAGTTAAGTGGATTCAGGACTGGTTGAAAGATTGGACCCAAAGATCAGAGTAGTGGTTGCATGGCATCCTGGCCCAAGGTCTGTAGAAGGTCTCAGGAGTTATCCATCATTCTCGGAGGGCATCTAGAAGGCATGGGACATAGACTACGGGCACAGAGTGGAGTAAGAAGGATCTGAGTTCAAACCAGTCTGCAATAATTCCTAGCTGGATGAGCCCAGACAGGTTGTCCATCTGCTATCTCTGTCTCTGTAGCTTTGAAAGTAGGATAATGTCAGAAGTTACCTTGCTGGGAGGACCAAATGCGATAATATTGGTAAACTGCTTTGCATGGTGGCTAGAACTTATGTTCATTTCTTCCATTTAACATTTTAATCAATGACATCAATAAAGGAAAAATAGATGTTCTCATCATCTTTGTACAAGGCTCAGCTTTGGAAAGGATAATTAATGGAGTTATCCACAAAGTTCCAGACAAACTGGGCCACATGGAGAGGAGGGAGAGTAGGAAGATGAGCGGGATCATGCCGTGTAAGAGCAGGGTAGGATCTGGAACCTTTCCCCAGAGAAAAGACATCGCTGGGGAGGGGCAGTGGTTTTCAGGCCATCTCACTGATGTAGAGGGAAGGATGGGACTTTTCCTCACAGCCAGAGGAGATAGAAGAGGGAACAATGGGCAGAGTGACCAAGAGAGAACCATTCAGACCTGATGTGGGGAGAGAGCCCTGGCCAAAGAGAGGGAGGTGCAGACATCTGGGTCCTCCAAGTCCTCTCTGAGGGTCCTTCCAACTCTGAGACACTAAGGTCATGGTGCGCACCAGACTGTGAGCTGGTCACTGGAGACACAAAGACTAGTAGGATGTGTGGATGCAGAGGCCTAGCCAATGGGGTAGCTTTTGCCTCAGACATTCCCCCAGAGATTGGGCATGATGAGACCCAAGTCTGGCCTGGGGCTCCCAATCAGGCCATCTCATTCAAAAGAAACAGAAAAAAAGGGGGAGGAGGTTGCATCATGTACTGACAGCCAGTGAAGGGAAGCATGCTGCAGAGAGAACATGTGGGGGGGAAACAGCCATTTTGGGGACCAAGTATGCCTTATTCCACTGGGGCAGAAGAAGGAAATGGAAGACAAGTACAGGCAATAGATTATCCTAAATGGGGCCCAATGATGTGAAATTCTATGCTGGAGCTCTTTCTGCTGACTCAAGAGCAGCTAACAACTGCTTCTCTGACTTTGAGAATAATTTCATATTTGACAAGATGAATCAATTAAAGGAAATTCTACTCGGGATCAGATTCTTTGTAACGGTGACAAACTATGGTGGAAATAAAAGGAATCTTGGGGAAAAGTTATTATTCTTTCCTGGATTTATGAGAGAACTTATAAACAATCTGATTTGGGGAGAACGGACTTCAAATGATTCAGAGAAGGGAAGTTTTCTGAACTAAAATTTTACAGGTAGCATGTGACAGGAGGATGGGCAACTCTCAAAAGTCAAACACTAAAGACTCAAAGCAAAAGAATTCTAATAGGAAGTGAAAAAGGAGTTTTCTGAAGGGACCAATGGGTATACTCCCAGTGCTCATCCATCGACTTTGACTGAAAACACACATAACCAATTCCAGGAGCATCAACAAATAATGAGCGTTACTACCACAGGTTCTGTGCAGAGGATAAATGTAAGAAAGAGAGAATTTCCTATTCGCGAAGTGCTTCAGGAGCTGAGAAGGGGGTTGGGAAGGTACCCAAGGTAGGGGGATGAGGATGGTGGTACTGGATGTGAGTGCCGAGGTAGGGAGTAGCTGGGCTCTGAGCCCACTTTAAATGGACATCACAGAAGTATTAATATTTGGTAAGGGCCATGCCTGGGTGAAGGGGCAGGTCAGTTCTCCCTGAGCCTCCGAAGCTGTGGATTATGACACTTGAGGGAGTTGCGGGGCAGCTTTTACTGAGACAGGTGTTGCTTGTGAACTGGGAATGAGATAAATTGGAGGCAGAGGGAAGAGGGGAGGTCAGAGAAAGCAACTGCCTCTCAGTCTCCTTGAATCACATCATCCTCTCACAAGAAGAGAAGATCTACCCAAGGTAAAGCAAAGTTACTATTGTGTTCCCAACAAGTGTTCTTTTTCAGACACATTTAATTCCACCTCTGCCACTTTTCCTCCTTAAGTCTCAAGCTCCCTCTTCTATATAATGTGGAGGCTGGCCTCCATGCCTCCAAGTTCCCTTCTGGCTGGGAATCAATGATCCCATGCCTCCTTTCAGCCCTTGTAGAAAATGGTAGGAGAATGCTGCTAGGGAGCCCAGAACAGGAAACATATGTTAGCTGACTTTAAAAAATAACATCCAGGCAGGACGGTGCAGAGATCAGTGAGCTCCTCAGTCGAGGAGAGCTTATTCTCTCTGAGGCGGTTTCCTTATTCACAAAATGGAGATAACAGCACCCCCTCACAATGACCTAGAGAGACAATATCTGCATGATTTTCAACTGCTGCTTGTTACTGTGGCCCTTGTTACTCGCTGCTCTGCTCGGGCCGTATCTGGAGCCTTGGGTTCAAATATCTGGGCCCTACATTTCAGCAAGGTCATGGCTGAGCTGGGCCATAGCCCGAGGAGCAAAACCAGACTAGCCAAGGGCTTTGAGTCTTAAAGGAATAGAAGAGTGGGCGGGAGAGAGACCATTCAGCGGTCTTCCTATATGTGAAAGCAAGACTCGGGCTTGGGGTTTTGGGTCTGAGGACAAAATGCAAAAGAGCAGATTTAAGCTAGATGTAAGGAACACCTTCCTAACAATTAGAATAGGGATTGCCTAAGGAGGAGGGGTTCTGGCTCCCTGAAAACCTTCACCCTATGGCAGGATGGTCAACTGTAACAGAGACTTCAAAGGGGATTCTTTTTCTGGCAGGAGATGGGGCTAGATGGACACTGAGGTCCCTTAAAATTCTGAAATTCTTGAATTTCTGAAAGTGTAAATATTCTGTTTATCTATCATGTTTCTTACTTGATTAGGCCCAATACTCTAGTCTGTCTTTTTTGATTTCTGAATCTGGTATTTGGGGTATAATTTTTCCCTGCCAACTTTGTCATACACAGATTTGGAGGGATGTCACGCACATGTCAGTTATGGTGTGACAGGAGCCAAGGAGACAATGACCAATGTCTTGATGAATATCTATAGTAGAGAGAGCTATTTATCCTGAGAGAGTAGAAAGCTGAGAGCTGAAGGAAGGAAGGAAGAAGGAAAAAGGGAGGGAAAGAAGGAGGGAAGAAGAGAAGGGAAGGAGGGAGTGAGGGAGGAAAGAAAATGAGGAAGAGAGGAAGGAGATAAAGGGAGAGAGAGAAGAAAAAAGGAAGGAGAGAAAGAGGAAAGGAAGGAGGGAAGGAGCAGAGCTCTTGAGATATTTACTTACTGCTTAATAGAAGGTAAACAAACTAGAGGCAGAAGGCAAGGGCAAGGCACAAAGCCCACAAGGCCGGCCTCTTTCTCCCCCTCTCTACCAAGGAGAAGCAATGTTATATGCGCCATTTTTAAAGCCAGGTACATGCTGTTGCAGGTTGAGCAAACAATGATGCAGACATAAAATTATACATATTAGTATATTACTTTGGTTTATTTACAGTAATAATCACAACCAATCTGTTTACAATTTAGTCAAAAGATTTACATATTTCAATAGGAACAGGGAAGTAACCTGGGTTCAAACCCCAAGTGTATTTCTCTTCTGTGTAGTATTCAGGTAATCATGTATTTCCTGCTACCTGCAGTTTTATCATAGATTACCACCTTTACCAGTGTGGACCAGCCAAGGTTCACTTAATATGTGTTATATGATTTAATAAGAAATTTAATAAGATTTATTTAATATTTTTAATTTAATTTATTGATATAAAGATTTGTTGAATAAAGATTTCATAAGAAAAGACGAAACAAATGGATAGATTCACGTTAATCGATCAGCTGGGCCTTCCAATTACCTATCATCCCTCGGCATCATCTTTCAAGAAGTACATAGAAAGAGAATTCCCTGAGATTGAACAAAATCATATGTTCTAATACATATGAGCACATAAATGTCTTCTCTTTCCATTTGGGTAAAACAGACACTGAACTGAGAAATGGAAAGAAAAAAATATATTTTCTTTTCCTTTTAAATGCTGAGCCACCAAGAGTCTACGTTAATTCTTACTTTAAAACAATTTTGGATTGTTGAACATTAATTTAATTTGAATTTTCTAGCTACAGCTTTGTTTCTGAGGATAAAGGGTTATTAGGAGGGTTCTTGAGAATCTAATGGGCCTAAAGAGATGATATTTTGATTAGTTCATCTAAATGGAATTACATTTCAGGGTGGGAGTATCTGAAAAGAAGTATTTTGAGCTTTTATTGGAACCAAAAGTACAACATCCCTTGTAAGCAGTAGAAGAGACTCTAAAATTGCCATATTTCTTCCAGCTCTCATTTAAGCCTTGAAGAAAATTACATTAAAAACTGTTTATGATATTTAGTCAAAATAATAGTACATAAATCCCCAATCCTTTTAAAAAGAAAAGTCCTCGATAAAATGCTCTTTTATAATTTGCCAGACCCTTTGCTGAAATGACTATTAAGTTTTTGTTTTAACATGGTTTCCATGAATGTACGAGTTAATATGTTCATAGTCATTAATTCTTATTCAAAAAGCTCCCCAAAGACTAATGAATGTTCTCAGAAAATCTGTCTCTTTCTATAGTTGGAGATTTGAAATATTTCATTAATTCCTTCATCAAAAGAATGGCTTATTTGTATTTTTGCATTATTAATGTTATGCTACAATAACACTGCTAATGCAATTTCATTATTTCTACTTCAGTGAAACAAAGAAAAAATAGAGCTGATTCTTGGGCTCTGCAACCTTGAGAGCAAGGTTGTTGAAAATGAGTCTGAGTAAATGTCCCATAATCCTACTCTGGCCCGTCGGCTTGCCCCTCCAGTAAACGGATTTCCTGAGAGATGTGCTCCCTCCATCTCCCCATGTCCTCCACGTCCTTGTAGAGGAGCATCTCTTCGATGGATAGGAGCTGGTAGCTGCTCAGATGGAACGGCGACCGGCTCCTCACCGCCCCCAGCAGCCCGAGGGAGGCCATCACCGAGTCCTTCAGCGTGGGGCACACGGGGAAGATGCGCGCGGTCCACAGGCCGAGGTCGCTGCCGGAGAACAGGTCGGCTGTGACTTCCAAGCCCCAGAGATCTAAGCAATCCAAGAATCCCCGTCCAGAGAACCGAAGGGAGCGGACGTCGGGCAGGGCCCTGACCTTCTGCTTCAAGTCGTCTTCCACGCCGTAGGCCATCGTGGCATACATCAAATGTCCGTTCACCTTGAGGCTCAGGGCACACAGGAAGGAATTGGAGGGGAGGGCGGTGCTGGCGGGGACATGGCAGCCGCTGACAATGCTGTTGGCTCCAATGGCGACGTCGGGCCCCAGCCAGGAGTACTCCACCACTGCGCCGGAGCCCCCACGGGAGCCCGGCTCTATTATGCTTTGAATGACACATGGGGTCCCGTGGGAGCGCCCCGAGCCCCCCGCAAAGACACTCCCAGCTGTGGACAGTAAGCCGAGCTCGAATCTCAGCGTGCTCTCCGTGGAGAAGTGCTGCAGATACTCGTGCGAGGTGCCCAGGTGATAGAACTTGGACTTGTGGAGAGTCACCACGTGGAGGGGCGTCCCTCGCAGCAGGCGGAAGATCTCCTCCCTCACGCGCACCAGCTGCGACTCCTCTCTGGTCACGTTGGCCGTGTTCCTCGTGTACTCCACCGAGGCGCCAGGCCCCAGGGCCTGCAGGAAGTCTCCGTACGCATCGATTTCACACGTCAGGGGTCCCAGTTGCTGGTAAAAAGCCAGTAATTTTCGGGCTGAATTATGGTCCATGTAGAATAAACTATCCGTATAGACAAAGTCTGAGTAGGAACTGGAAGCGCTGGGGTCCCCTGCAGCCAAGTTCTTTGGGGAAGAGGTTCCCTTTGTGCCTACCGCACCTGACCGATGCATCTCTTCCAAGGTGGGCTTGTGCAGGAAGCGGTGGCAAGTCCTGTACTCCAGGTCTCCGCCTTCTGAGCCCCCTGAGGGTCTTAACACAAACACTCCGTGCGTCGTCCCCACCACCAAGTCCGAAGGATGCGCCAAAGCAGTAAAGCCTGGCTTATCGAACCTCAAGGGAGTGTCGTCTGGAACACTGTAGAGTTCTATGTCATCCGCGCAGGTGACCAGGATTCCCGGGCTCATGTGGGAGGGGAAATCAATGTACATAGCCAGTTTTAACTCCAGCATTTGATAAACTGGGTAGCCAAGAGGCAGAGCCATGAAAATTTTACCCAGGGCACTTGCATTGGGTAGCCGCTGACTGTAGCCACCTGGAAAAAGCAGAGAGATGGTTGAAAAAGGCATTCAGGCCCCAAAGGGAAAGACTCGGTGAGGGAAAATGAATGAAAGAGGGCCTGGCCAGGCCCTGGCTCAAGCGGGTCTGAGCACACTGGCCATGGCAGCGTAGCTTTCCTCTACCAGAGAATAAAGCCAACCAAGAGATCTTGGAAGTCGCTCATTCTCTGCCATTTACTTGAAATGATGTAGTCGAAAGAATATGGGCGGAAGGAAATTTTAACTCGGCCCAGGCCTGGGCTGTTTGGTCACCCATGTCTAACACAAGGACCTTCCACCCAACAAGGGCCCTAAAAATATCCACTGAATGAATTTGTGTCTGAGAAAAGAGAAGGGCTGAAAACTGGGAAAATCTTCTATCTACATTTTAAGTAGATGCTCTGAGTGTCTGATAAGGTTCTCAATTAGCTACAAACTTTAGAAGGGGAAGAGTTTTAAAAATTCTTATAAATCCTAAAGGGAATCAAATCTTACTAATTCAGGTGCATTTGGCCATGTTTTATCTTTTTTTTTTTTTTCCCTGAGGCTGGGGTTAAGTGACTTGCCCAGGGTCCCACAGCCAGGAAGTGTTCAGTGTCTGAGATCAAATTTGAACTCGGGTCCTCCTGACTTCAGGGCTGGTGCCCTCTCCACTGCGCCCCCTAGCTGCCCCGATTCAGGTGCATTTGGGGCAGACATGAGTAGTCAAGGAAAGAGAAAAATGATAGTTTGTGTTCAAAAATGTTTGTGTCCTTCAAGTCTATTATGACGATTTGAAGACTGAAAAAGGATTCTTGAGAATAGAGCTTGGCAAAGGAAGGCAGGAGGCCCCAGAGGATCGGCTAAGGGGGTTTTGAACATTTTGGGGGTGACACCGTCAAGGGCTGAGGTAGAAGGTGTAGTCCCGTGGGCAGTTTGAGGAACTGAGTGGGCAGGGACTTGTGGAGGGGAGACAAAGAGCCCGGCACTGAACCCCTGGGGAGCACAAGGGAGTTGTCAGTGGACCTCGGCCATCAAGGTGGCAATGGAGCGGCAGTTGGGAGGGCAGTTAATGAGAAATGGGCCTGAGTAAGGGAGCAGCGATGGGGAGGCCCGCTCGGACCAAAGCCAAGCAGAACGGCTGTGGAGGAAAGCAGCCGCTTGGGGCGGCCGGGGGTTCTCTCGGTAACCGAGCCCGAGCCCGATCCTCCACAAGAATTGCCCCCGGCTTCCTTCGTGGGCTGGAGCCCTCGCTGTGATCACTGCGCGAGCTCCGGAATGCCGGCAGGCGGGGACGCCGACTTCCCAGCCAAGGCCCCCGAGGACCATCCCCAACAGATGGGGGTGTTTTCATGAGCTCAGCCTTAAGAAAGTAATTTTCAATCACCAGATCAAAGGCGCCTCTGATGAAAAGTTGATGACCAAGTACGTGAGGCACAATCTAAAGAATATTCTAGCAGCGAAAACCACATTATGCTGCCTCTGACATGAGAAAGTATCAAAGCAAGACACATGTGAAATGTTTGTTTTCAAAGAGGAACAACTTCAAAGATGCGCAAGAATGCTAAGTTTTCCCAAGAGGGAGGACACAGTTCCTGCGGTATCAAAGGTGAAAGGCTCAAAAGAAACGTATAAATTAGTGAAGTATGACTTTACCAGAGTGAATTAATAGGATGGTAAAAGAGTTCCATCTATCACCGTATAGTTCTTCCAAACACTGAAGGGCACAAAGTGTCGAGCCTCCATTTCCTTAAAAAAAAGGATAAAGAAATGATTATGCCTCCTATGGGCCAAGCACCGGGATAGAAAAGACAGAGATCCTCCTACTTTACAAATCAGGATTAGTTTTTAAATTTAAAAAAATAGAATTTACATGTATCTCTATTATTTTTCAACTCATTGGACTGGGTGTCTCGGTCTTTCAGGATTTTTGGATCCCAATTCCGTCCTGCAGCCCTTGGCTCCCTCTCAGTTACGTCATTTACGAATCTGACAAACATCCTCTGCTCGGTGCCTTTACCCAAATCACTCATTTAAAAATAGTATCACACAGGATGATGTCAAAAAAAAAAGAGAGAGAGAGAGGAGCATATGGATATACTCATCTTCCCCCGTTCAAATCTGGCGCCACTGTCATTCCTGAGTCCCCTCAGGGTCCTCACCTGTAAAATGAGCTGGAGGGGAAAGGGCAAACTCTCCGCATCTCGCCAAGAACGGCCCGAGCGGTTCGGCCAGAGGATGACAGCCAGACTCCCTTCCTGACTATGTGAGGGAGTGAGCACCTCCGTGTATAAATCTATACCCCCCCCCCACACCTATGCCTTAAGCACAGACATGTACAAGCCCACACCTGGCATGAGGGGGGGGGCTGCCAGGGGGCTTTTTTCTCACAAAATCACCATTTGGGGCAGCTGCCTGCCCAGGGAGGGAGGTGACTTGGAGCCTGAGCCCCGTTCTCCAGCAACGGAGGCCTTCCCTCCTCCCACTACATCACGACCTTCTACCTTACGGATTCCACAAGAAAAGGCACGTTGAAAACCCAAAACAATTTTCGGATTCCATTCCTTGTCTGGATAATCCTCCCCAAAGGAGTTTGGAAGAGCTTCAATCTTAAAAAAAATCCCTAAGTTACTGGGAAAATGCCTGCAGGCAGGTGGGCACAGGGTCAGCCCCTGGGGGGAGTCCCGCGCTCATTTGATTTAGCAGTGGGGCAGCCCCGAGCCCGCTGCTGGGCACACGGGGACCCTCCCGGCACTGATGCGGGGAGGCAGGAGCAGCCGCGCGGCCTCTGGGAGGGCCCGTCCTCCACAAGTGCCCGAGGCAGCGGCTGCAGACGCGTCATGGCCAGCGCCCTCCCCCCGTCATCCTCCGGCTCCCCCGCCTCCGAGTCTAAGGCCCACGAGGGGCCGCAGAATGCGGCTCAGCCCAGCAGCCCAGTGCCCCGGGAGAGGGGATGGTCCGCGTCAAAGCGCGTGTACGTGCGAAGTGTGCGTATGTCCGCGTGACGCCGCGCTTTCCCCGGGCGGAGAGAGCCGCCCCGAGCGGGGGATTCTGGGCACTGACGGGTCACAACTACTGTTCCCCCTGTTTGGGGTTTGCTCGCTTGTCCTCTTCTTGGCGCGGCCTGACAAGGGCGGGGTATCTTTAGAAGAACCGCACGTGTTTAACCCGCGCTACGTCACTCCCTGTCTAGGGGAGAGGAGGGGGGAGGAAAAACGCGGCCCGAGCTGGTGAGGGGGAAGCTGAAACTGCGCTTTGCGCGGACTTTGAAAACTAGAAAGCCATCCTTTAAAAACGGTTCCCGGGCGGGCCAGAGTTGGGCATTTCCTGAGCCTCGGCCAGGTGCCGCGCCGAGAACTCCCGGGATCCTCGCTGACTACACTCCATTCTCTCCTAGGCGGTTTTCTCTGCCTTTCACGGCTGAAGCCCCCTTTACGGTCCGGGGGGCAGCCGCCAGTCGCGGGGGGAGCCCTGCAGGCTGGGGAGCTCTGGGCAGTGGGCGGGAGCGCCACCTCTGGGAGCCCCTCCCGACGCACAAACTGAAGCTCCGGCCGAGGGGCCGCTGGGGAACCCACCGATTTTGGCCCCGGCGGGGTCGGCAAACACGTGGTAGCGGACGCCGAGGGGGAGCTCCTTCCGCCGGAGCTTCCGGGAGAGCTGCTGCTCGTAGGCGCGCTCCTGCTGCTCGTCGGCCGCGGTGATCACCACGGCGTCCCAGAACTCTCCGCGGTCCGCCACTCGGCCTGCTCGGAGAAGAGGACACGGTGAGCACGCTGCCAGGGAGCCAGAGAAGCGCCCCGCCCCCCACCGCGGGAGATCCCCTGTGGGGGCGGCCCCCAGGCACACTCCCGCCCTTTAAGGCCCGAGGCTCGGGAGGGAGCCAGTCCCGAGTCCCTCCTGGCCCTGTCCCGGGCCGCCCTGACCAGACACTATGCGGGGAGAAGCCTCCGCCGCCACGGAGCCCGGCTCTTCCCTGAACCGAAGCCTGGCATCAGAGACTAAATGTGGAATATGTGAGGGGAAGGGACGGCCCTCCGTCACTGAGAGGAGGCCGCTTCTCTCGGGGCAGACACAGGGTCCTGGGGGCTCACGGAGGACCCGGGCTGGCTGGGCCTGAAGGGCTGAGCCCACGCCCGCTCCGTCCCTCCTGGGCGCGCCCGGATAACCCGGTCCTACATCAATCCTCGCGCCCCGGACTCCTGCCAAGTGCGCCAGAGGCCAGGGGGCGCTGCCCAGAGAGATGGAGACCTCCCACGTGGGGAGCGCCCCCAAGGGCAGGAAAAGCCATACCGGGCACCTCGTGACATCTTAGGAACTCCGGAGTCGGTGGGGGGCAAGGAAGCCCCTGGCCCAGAACTCGCCACCCTGGAGAGTTCTCCTCAGAGAAGGGCGGGGCTGAGGACCAAACAGAACCCAACCCGCCCAGCCACCAGATGGCGCTGTTAGTCCCTGTGCACATTTCCGGTGCTTCTCTGTGTCCCACCGAGGTGATGCCCTAGGGGAGCCTCTCTCCTGTTACCCGCCAGCATGGTGAGCCCTCCTCAGAGAAGGGCGGGGCTGAGGAATTAAACAGAACCGAACCCGCCCAGCCACCAGATGGCGCTGTTAGAGAAGCCCAGCCCATAGAGGTGCACTCAGGCTCCAGATCAGCGGCAATCTACCGGCTCTAACTGGGCAGTGATGTCCTCTAGGCCTCTGGGAGAGCCAGGGACCACCCCCCGCTGGGGGCAGAGGCGGATCCCTGGGTGCGGGGTTAGGGCAGTCAGCCAGCCCTTCCCAGGCCCTTTCCCGGAGCTTGTGAGCTGAGCGGGTCTCTCCTCCTCCCTTCTCCGAGGTGTCCGTGGGCACCTTCCCATGGAACCATCAGATCCCCAAGACCCTGGTGCCCCCCACCTTCCTTTGCGTCCCCAGTGCTCACTGCCTTCGGGCAGCTGGGTGGGCACGGGGCTTAGAGCCCTGGCTCTGCAATCAGGAAGAACTGAGTTCCAAATTGACCTCAAGACACTTAGTAGCAGTTGGGCCCTGTACAGATCACTTCATCATTGGCTGCCTCAGTTTTCTCATCAGTAAAATGGGCATCTTAAAAGTCCGGGCTCCCCGGGTTGTGGGGATCCAGTGAGATCACCTTAATAAAGGGCTGGCATACAGTAGGTGCAGTATAAACATCTGTGATCGTTGTCTGGCTAAATGACTCCTAAAGCAACCTCTCTCCTCATGCGCTCAGGGTACCGCATACAGCAGGCGCTCCATGAATGCCAGAAAGCGGTGCAGCCCTCCCCTCTAAGGGCCCTTGAAATCTGGCAGGCACCCATCCTGCCTGGGGACCTTCCTCTGTTCAATAAGAGGCCAGAACGCCCTGAGAGGACTCAATCAGCAATCTGCACACAGCAAGGGCTTAATAAGGGTTGGGTGAAAGAGTCAAGTTGGATTGGGGTGGGGCCTGAAAGAGCATGGCCCAGAAAGTCGCCGCCCTGGCCCCGCCCCTCAGGGAGAGGGGCCGGATAACGGAAGTCTGCTCACATCAGAACTGAGCTCCGCCTCCTCGTAACCCGGAAGTCCCTTCTGAAAGCCAAGATCCCTTGCATGTGGCCGCTGGGCCTGCCGTCCCGCTCTCCCTTCTCCATTCCCGTACCTCTGAGCCTCTCGAATTTCCGCAGCTTGCGCTGGGTGGCCTCGTACAGCGCCATGTCGGGACCGGCCTCCGCAGCTGCCATGACCATCACATTTATGGGGATGGGGGGGAGAGAGGTTCTGGGAAGGTCAAAACGCATGCGCAGTTTTTTATTGCCCCAGTCACGCACGTTCCGCCCCTGCTCGCGCGATGCGCCTCTTGCGAAGCCCCTCCCCTTTGCCTCAGGCTGGGTGGAAGGAGTCCAAGGCGCGTGCGCAGAAACTAGGTAACGCGTCCATAGCAACCAGGACGCTGACCAGCCTGGCGGTTGAGTTGCAGACTTCCCAGCCGCTTTTTCCCTCTGCGACCTTGCAGCCCCGCTGCCCCTACCAGCCCGGTGAGTGGGCTTTGGGGTGACCCTTTGTGAGCCTTAGGCCACCAAGAGCCCCCTAAGTAAATTTCCTCCCCAGAGGTTGGAGGGCTTCGGAACAATCCGCCTGTCAACTGGTTCTCGAAGCGCTTTCGACTCCTTGTGCCAGCGCGCCGGGCGTGCAGTAGGTGCTTAATAAAGGTATACTCGCTGTTTACACATGTTGGATACAGTTACCATTGTACAGATGGGGACACTGAGGCTCAGGTTGTCTGGCATGTCCTCATCCGGGCCTCGAGGCTGTGTGGGGCCAGAGTCAGGAAGAGCAGGGCAAACGCAGCCTCAGGGCCTTCCTATCTGGGTGATATCCCCTGACCTCTGTCCGCCTCAGTAGCCACTTGTGTAAAATGGGGATAATCCCAGCCCCTGCTTCCCCACGTGACTGTAAACAGGAAATGAGGTCATCTTTGAAAAGCCTTAGGTAGCCATGTCCCTTGTAAGTGCCGGTGCCCTCCCCTGCCATGGGTCCTTTTGCCAGCGCCTTGTGCAAAAGGAGGCTGATCCCCAGGACCCCCACAGGGCGTTGGGAGGATCCGGAGAGGCCTTTTCTGTGAGACGGTGGAGCTGAGCCTCAGTGCTGACGGTTCTGAACCGGGCGTACCCCAACAGCACCACTGTGGCCACTGGCCACGTTCAAAACCCCCTCCTTGTCCTCGTCTCTGTCCAGGGGCTCCGGCCATGGGCCTCTTCGTTCCTCTTCGGTGTTTATTTGAGGCTCTGGGGAGCACGGATGCAGAGGCGGGGGAGGTCTGGCCATCTGACCTTGTCCCCCTCGGCCTTCCCTCACGCAGTAATTTTATTGAAATTAAATGAGTTTAAAATGCAGGTTCTTCTGTTTGCAAATCCTCCATTTCCTTCTGGAAGGGAAGAAAGGATAGTCAGACAAGAAGAGGTTCCTGGGAAATGGAGGAGGGGCAGGAGATGGAAGGTGGCAGGGCTCAGCCTCCAGGAGGATAAGTTCCCCCCACCCTGGAGAAACCCAGGGGAGGGGAGAGAGACAAGGACAGAGACAGAAAGATGCAGAGACAGAGAGAGAGGGAAAAGAGAGAAGGGGAGGAGAGAGACAAGGACAGAGACAGAAAGATGCAGAGACAGAGAGAGGGAAAAGAGAGAAGGGGAGGAGAGAGACAAGGACAGAGACAGAAAGATGCAGAGACAGAGAGAGAGGGAAAAGAGAGAAGGGGAGGAGAGAGACAAGGACAGAGACAGAAAGATGCAGAGACAGAGAGAGGGAAAAGAGAGAAGGGGAGGAGAGAGACAAGGACAGAGACAGAAAGATGCAGAGACAGAGAGAGAGGGAAAAGAGAGAAGGGGAGGAGAGAGACAAGGACAGAGACAGAAAGATGCAGAGACAGAGAGAGGGAAAAGAGAGAAGGGGAGGAGAGAGACAAGGACAGAGACAGAAAGATGCAGAGACAGAGAGAGAGGGAAAAGAGAGAAGGGGAGGAGAGAGACAAGGACAGAGACAGAAAGATGCAGAGACAGAGAGAGGGAAAAGAGAGAAGGGGAGGAGAGAGACAAGGACAGAGACAGAAAGATGCAGAGACAGAGAGAGGGAAAAGAGAGAAGGGGAGGAGAGAGACAAGGACAGAGACAGACAGATGCGGAGAGGGACAGGAGGTCAGGCGCGCAGGGGCTGCTGGGACACCCGGTGCTCCCAGGACTGAGTAGTTCTCTGAGCACTTCACGCAGGTGATCAGGCCCAAAAGGCCAGGGGGCCCAAAGCCCGGTCCGGGGGACAGGAGGAGGGAGAACACCCGGAGCCGGAGGCCTCGAAGTGATGTTTTCTGTGGGGACCGGGAGGGAGGAGAAAGTGCCGGGAAAAGTGCCCCGGCCAGGTCAGCTGGACCCGAGGGCACCCCGGGAGGCCGGGCAGGTAACCCGCAGAGGAAGGAGGGCGGGACTCGCTCCGTGTTTTGTTTGAAGGCAGTAGGGAGCTGCTGGAGATGCTGGAGCAGGAGAGTGACGTGGTCAGACCTGTGCTTCAGGAGATAACTTTGGCCAGTTTCGGAGCGGGCAGTGGGGATGAGGGGGCTGCCCCGGGGGGGGAGGGGCTCGTCCCGCTCCCACCTGAGAGAAATCAAAGCCGCCCCTGGGGAGGGGAAGCTCTGGGCTGTAGTGAGTCTCGAGGCCCCGTATTGACCTTGTTTGGCGGGAGGGAGGGGGAGCGGGGCGGCCCTTGGCCCCCGGGTCCAGACCTGCCCCCTCCGGGGATGACCCGCCGGCTCTCGGCCGTGTATGCGGACGGAGACAAAACGGAGAATCTCCGAAAGACCAGCCTCGATGGAGTCACTGAGAAGTGTGTGACAGGGGGAAAGGACAGTGACAGACTCGAGGAAAACGACAGGGGGAGGGGCGCGTTCCTGCGCGTCCCTGCCCCAGGTGGACTCGGCCGGGGCTTGGATTTGGGCCTGATTTCCTGGGGGGCCCTAGGGCTTAGAGGTGGAGGTGACCTCCAGGGGGCTCTAGGACCGCAGTGATGAACCCGGGCCCTCCAGACGGAAAGGGCTTGTTGGGGGGGCCACTCCTTGGGGGGGCCGCAGGCTCTGGCAGGATTCCCCGAGGCCTTTCCTAGTTCTGAAGTGGTGAAATGGGGGGGGGGAAGGGGCTTGGCTCTTAGTCCTTGGGGGGGACGAGGGGGGAAAGGGGTTTGGCTCTTAGTCCTTGGGGGGGGGGACGAGAGGGGGTGATGGGGCTTGGCTTTTAGTCCTTGGGGGAGCATGATTGGGCTGGGCGGGGCCTGGCACGAGAAGGGCCCCAAGTGTCTCCAAGGAAAGCAGGAGGGAAAGTTAGTGGCCAGAGGGCGCTGGGGAAGCCCCATTTGGGGAGAGGCCCAGGACCCAGGGATGGCGGGACGGAGAGATTCCCCCGGGAGGTTTTCCCGGGGCCCCTTTGCCAGCTTTTGGCTTCCGGGGGTGTCTTTGATTCTTTCCCTGCCCTTTCTCTGGCGGGCTTGTTGTGTGGCAGACGCGGCTTTGTGAGTTTACAGATCACAAGTTCCGAATGAAAAGTCAAACAGAAATAATGGCACCTTTTACCCAGCTCTCAGAACGCAAATATTTCAATAAAACTTTACTAATTTACAGACTAATTTTTTTTTTAAAGATAGAAAACAATGAAAAATGAATCCTAGTGACCATCAAAGATAAATTCCTTTCCTGTGGTTATGAACCATTTAAACGCGGACTAGAGGGAAGTCAGTATTCACGGGTCTGGCTTTAATCGTGTTCTCCACATCGAGGATAATTTAATTTAGTGACTCTGTAAAGATCATGTGTCCAAAAGTGGTCAGCCTATGTCAAATCATTTAGGGGTTATTTATATTAACTTTAAAATTTTATCATTTTCTATTTCATTTGTCTAAGAAACTCAAAGAATCATTTCATCCTTCCAGAAACCTTCCCCCTGATCTCCCTATGGGACATTTGTGTCAAATCGGAGCATCTGTTTGTTGACTGCCCAAGTTCAGATCCAGGGGGTCCTGGGTTCGAGAGCTGCTCCCCTCCATACTAACAGTGCCTCCTGTCTCTAGGACTAAAAAGGTGGCAGATCTCCGATGTCACGAGGGAGCCTCGGACTCCGCCGATGAAATCTCTGGTCTTGCCCCAAATCCTCTCTCGGTCAATCAATAAACATGTATCGAGCGCCCATTACAGGGCAGATCTTGTTCGGAGATTATTGCGTGTAATTAGATGGTGTATATGCCTCGGACTCCTCCGAGATTTTATTTTTTTGTTGCAGTCAGCTGTGTGTGTGTTTTCTGTGTTAGGTTGTCATGTTTAATAGGATTGGGGATTCCTCAAATATGTCCCAAATATGTTATGTTCGCTAGCAAAGAGAACCACGCTGTGTGCTTAAGGAAACATTTAATAAATGTTTTTCACTTGCCTTGCCAATATTGCGAAATACAAATTATCTCGCATGTGCGTCAACTCTATTTCTCCATGCCACGTGTCTTTTAGAACTAAATGTCTGTGAGATCTCCTCTTTTTCCCCCCGCAATTCCCGCTGTTACTATTGGGCTTTTTGGGTGGAGGCGGGAGGAAAGGAGATGGAGCTTGTATGGAGTGTCAGGGACTAATGCAAATTTTGGAATTCTAGATGTCAGAGTCCACAAGTCTGACTTGTAAATTGAATCAAATGCACATAAACCTTGAAGTATAATATTTATATGAATAAATTTGTATTTTTAGATGGTAGTTTGTTAGCATTCCAACTGTCGAAGAGGCTCAAGGAATGCCTGCCATGTTTTCTTGCTACTACTGCCATCAAAAAAATGTCTTCAACAAATGTTTCATCTTTTCCCCCTAGAAAGCAAATTGAATTCAACATGCAGGATCAAGGATTTGTACTCTTCCTTAATTCTTAGGATTCCTTCATTTCCATGTCATAAATTCTTTAGCAGCATGAGAGTCACTTAAACCAGAAAAATTGGGAGTGAAGAGGACATCTTATAACTGTGCTATCTGCCACAAAGGCCCGGTTTTCACATAAAGATGTAATACGTCGTAAAAATTGTTTAAAAAATAAATAATTTAAATAATCGCCTTGATACAAATTAAGGAAAGATTACTGACAAGATACAGATTCCTTAATAACTACGTCCCTCTGAAGCTGTAGCAGGAGCCACCATGCCCTCCTTAAAAAGCGACTGGACATCCACCCAATCCTCCTTTTGAGCATCTCATTCTGTTTTGAACTTGATCATTTATGCATCCACATGTAGTTTCTCCAAGTAAAATACCATCATTTATTCAGAATGGAGGTGCCCCAATTCGGCTGTTTGTGATCATATTCAGAAGCAGCGGTGCTTGTTGCAGAAATTTCAAGGCAGAGGTATAAGGATGGATCATCGTCACTCTCTGTAACTTGAACAATCTCGTGAGTGTTCCTGCTGCCTTTTGTTAAGCATCTTTTATGATAAAAGGACAGCTGGATAGCTCAGTAGATAGAACACTGGACCCAGCATCAGGAAGATGTGAATTCAAACTCAACCTCAAATACTTATTCTGTGTGACTTAAGCTGGTCTTGTGTAATCCACTGGATAAGGAAATGGCAATCGCCCTCCCCATTCTACTCAAGAATTTTTTCCAAGAAAAACCCATGGACAATATTAATGTGGCTTGGTTTGCAGGGTCATGGAGAAGCGTACATGACCGAATGGCAAATGTGATAGTAACTGGCATTCACAGAGCACTTGAAGGTTCGCAAACAATTAACAATGCTTATTATGTTTTATTGTCGGAACAGATGTAGACCAAGATAAAGTGGCTCATCCAGCTCATGAGTCCCTGAAGCTGAATTTGAGCTTGGCTCTTCATGACTCTAGGGGAAACAAAGCCAGAAGTTCTATCTGTAAGGTCCTTATTCCTATAAGTAAAGACAATATTTTAAAAAATAAAAACAGAGTGATGGGAGGGTCATTAATTAGCAATAGGGGAATTGGGCAAGACCTCTTGAGAGAGGTGAACCTTGGGAAATGGCTTGACTGCCTAAGGTTTCTGATGGTAGGAGTGAGAAAGGAGAACATTCTCTGTGAAAAAGGCAGATAAGGCTGTTGCATTGGAATATGGAGGGCAGGAAGGAGAATAATGTCTCATCAGGCCAGAATGATAGACAAGAGCCTTCCAAGCCAAAGTTGGTGTTTTAGCCTAAGCAATGACAGCAGGGCAATGACAGACTGTGCTGATGAAGGAAGACCATTTCTGCCGCTATGGAGAGGATGGATTATGGGGAAGAAACTGGATGCAGGGACACCAGTGAAGAAGCCATTGAAATTCTGTGGGTGGGAGGTGAGAGCCTGGACTAGCATGGTTGTCCTATCACAGGTGAGGAAAAGCATAATAGAACTATGAGGAGGAGAGAGTGGACCAGCCTGGTAACAGACAGGAGCCGCCTGCTGCCCAGAAGGAAGGAGACTGCCAGTACCTGGAGGAGATGGGACAGGACCAGCTGTGCACTGGGAATCTTCCTGAGGACAAAAACTTGGAGAAATCTGGGCAAGAGAATCCCAAAGAAAGATCCTTGATATACATATGATATACATACTAGAGATTACGTGAGACAAAAAGCTTAGGAAACAAAACCAACAGAAAGCTAGGTCCCCTGTAGGTAAATGACCAGAAAGCATCATAAAAAGCAGAGAAAATGAAATATCAAAGTCCAAAATAGAATGATTAAGTATTCATTACTTGGAAAATTAAAATGAAACACAATTGCTCAATGAGAGAAAAAAAAAATTTCTGGATTTTCCAGAAATCAAAGAACAATGGCAGGAAAATACAGAATAAATCCAAAAAAAAAAATAAACCATTAAAAGGAATAAATGACTCTCAGAAATAAGCTCAATTTAAAATTCACAAACATGCACACATATGCATACACACCAACACACACACACTACAAAATATGAAAAATTGAATAGATGATGAATTTCTGCCCAGAAAATAAAGACTCCAAGGGGGAAAATAATAGACTGGGAACACAAAAGTACTGAAATGGAGGGGGAAAAAATTGGTGAAAGAAAAATAAATGTCACCATTGTTTAAAGAAAAAATGAATTTATATAAGCCAAAGTAACCAGCCTTGAAGACAAGATGCACAGAGATAACTTACATAAATAAGCATTATATATTGTTAACACACCAAAACCAATTTTATTAATGTATAAAAATCCTATGACAAAATACAACTAAAAAGTAATGGTAAAAATGAAGCTACAAAATAGACATAAAAGCTATATGTGTGTATGTAAATATATATGCATATGTATGTATATATACATATACATATCTATATATATGTATATAGATACACATATTCATATATTTTCTGTGGGGGGGGGAAACTTAGTAAAGCTTTCTCAATCTCTCTCCCCTCTTTGTTATTCAGCATAATTCTAGACATGCTAGAGATAACCACAAGACAAAAGGAAAAAAAAAAAAAAAGATACAATTGGATACTGACAAAAAGAAGACACACTTTTTCCAACTTGTTGACAACTTGATGGTTTAACTAGAAAACCCCAAAGAATCAGTACAGAGATAATTGATACAATAGCATCAGTAGTAGTATACAAAACACTTTGAAAACAAAATTTCTATGTAGTTATAACAACTTGTTAGGAAGAAATAGGGAGATCCCATTTAAATCACTTCCAAATTTATGAAATATTTGGGAGGCAATCTACCGAGATTCTCAAAGATTTTATAAAAATATAATTGCAAAGGGCTATTTTAAGAAATAAAGAAAACTTAAGTAATTGGAAAGATAGTCATTACCGATACTCATTACTACATACATGCAATAATAATGATATAAACAAGCATCAGCCCTGAATTCAGGAGGACCTGAGTTCAAATCTGGTCTCAGACACTTAACACTTCCTAGCTATGTGACCCTGGGCAAGTCACTTAACTCCAGCCTTGGTGGGGGGGGGGAGGGGAGAGGAAATGATATATACAGAATTAATTTTTTCTTTAAGTATTTCAATTGACCTATCAAAGTGGTAAGCACATTAGAAACCTAAAAAAAATAATACTAAGATTCATTTGGAGTATCATAAGTCTAGAATGTCAAGGGAAAATAAGTGCATGTGTGAATAACCTTTTATTGAATGTCTAGTGGACTAAAGCTTTTATGCCCTCATCAAGGGAAAACAAAGCAGCAGTGAATCCAAAGGAATGAAGGAAATATATCACTTCTAGATATCCAACACTGTTGTGTAAATTATTAAAACTACTTAGTCCTGTTTAGAAAAACAACATCTAGCTGGAATAAATAGCAAATGAATTCATTAACTAAGAGATTGATCAACCAAAGAATATGAATTACTAAGAAGTCCTCATGTGTCAAGAATGGGAAACTGGAGAACAGTTTGGCAGAAATTAGATTTAGACCAGTTTTGAATGCCAAACTTCAAGTAGATTCTTCTTGTTATTGAGTTGTTTGAGTCATGTTCAATTCTTTATGACCCTATTTGGAGTTTTCTTGACCATGATACTGATTTGTCATTTCTTTCTGCAGCTCATTTTACAAATGAGGAAACTGAGGCAAATGGGGTGAAGTGACATGGGCCAGGGTCACACAGCTAGTAAAGGCCTGAGGCTGGATTTGAACTCAAATCCTAACTGTAGACTTGGGACTGTATATACTGCACCACTTACTTGCCCTTTTGAAATTAATTTACATGAAATAATTTAAATAACAAAATAATAACTTAGAAGAGAACAAATTCAGGTACATTTCACAGCTTTGGCATAAAGTATAAAATGGATAATTAAATTTAGTGAAATTGAAAAGCTTTTGCAGACAGGACATAATTAAAGGGAAACTGGCAACTAAAAAAGAAAAGCTTTTAAACCTAATATCTCTGTTACATAGTATTTATACTAATTTTTCTTGAAGGTTTGATAGAATTTTCTGATAAAATCTATCAGAATCAGGAGCCTCCCATCTCCCCCCACCTCCACACCCTGCCCTTTCAAAACTTTGGTAGCTTCCTTACAGCTAGTTTTATTTTATTTTTTGAGATAGGATTATCCAATAACTTTATTTCGTCTTCTTTTACTTTGGGGACTTTTAAACATATTTCTTCTATTTCTTTAGTGTTTACAATATTATTAAGATATCACTATATAAGTTCTGTTATGTATAAACATACCATTTTATAAATATATGTTTCCAGATATGTATACTAACATGTACACATAAATCTATATCTTCATTTCTGCTTTTTTGTTATCCTGCTTTGTTAGTTTTCTATTTTGTTGGCTTGAATTTTTTCCCCTTTATAATTTGACTAAAGCTTTATTAATTTAGTCTTTTGAAAGAAATAGTTCTTAGCTTTGTGGTTTCTGTTGTTGTTGAGTTTGTACATCTCTCTCTTTCCTTATGGACCTTTCTGTCCTCCACTATCTTCTGAAGTCTGTGTAGATTCATATTTGTTGTTTCCGTGATGCTATTTATCTACCTCAGATGTTCTTCCATCCCCTTCTTCAATCTTTCCCACATCAAGGTCTTGGCTAGTGAGTCCATCTTCTCATTTTGTGGCCAAATTATTTATGCTTCAGCTTCAGTATTTATCCTTCCAGTAAGTAGCCTAAATAAAATTTTTCTAAGTTTTGACTTATTCAAACTTGCTATCCAAGGGATTTTTTAAGACTTTTCCAAAACCACAGTTGAAAACTATTAATTCTGTGGTGCTCATATTTTTTAATAGTGCAACTTTCACAGCCATATATTACAAATGGAAAAACCATAGCTTTGACTCTACAGATCTCTGTTGACAAGGATATTTCTGCCTTTTAGTATTATATCTAGATTGTCATAGCTTTCCTTCCAAGGAGCAAGTATCTTTTAATTTTGTCACTGCAGTCACCATCTGCAGTCATCTTTGAACCCAAGAATATAAAAACTGACATAGCATCCATTTCTTCTCCATCTGTTTGCCAGGAAGGGACAGGACCAGTTGCCAATGATTTAACTTTTTTTATGTTAATCTTTGAGTATGCTTTCATATTCTTTCTTTTAGATTATCTATTTTTATTCTAATTTGTAAATATTTCCCTCTTGTGCTTATTTTTATCATATGCTTCATCATTACCATTCTCTTTCATATGTCTATTGTTTGTATGATTTTTTTTTCTTTTAACCCTTATTAGGATTTCATGTCTCCATTTTTTTTGTTTGAACTTCCTGAACTAATCACTATTTTTATGGCAATTTGCAGTGTTCTCGGTTGGTTTTTTGAAGGTCTTAGAGCAGACCTTTGGTTCAGTAGAGTAATCACCACAAGAAAAGCCAGATGTTAAAGTCCAAATCCTTTATCATCTTCACAGTCTAGTTTCCTTGCCCGGAGCTCAATTAGCTTTCTTGAGAGCCTTTAGGAACAGCCTTGGTCTCAGTGGGGGGAATAGGAGGACAGGCCAGCCACTACCAGGGTGGTGAGAGGTAGAGGGAATGTCTCTCCTTGACTCCAAGAGCTTGAGCTCCTACCTCCAGTCCTTTCTGGCTCTGACCCTGGCTGAGTTTGTCCCAATTTATATGCTCTCTTATAATTATATTATCATAATGAATTTTGTAGAACTATATTAAGTACTAAGTACATGTACTGAAGTAGAGAACTGTTAATCACCATGCTAAATTAGATAACCATTGTCTCATCAATTCCACTGAGTTAACACCTTGTAAGAATCCTTGTTTCAAGTACAGAGTTCTGGCCCAAAACAGTTATTGCCTATAAAGGATATGTTTACTAATTTTTTTATATTTACATAAATATACACATACATACACACATATGTAAGCATATACACATATATACATATACACATATAGAGAAAGATATATATCTATCTACATGTTTTATCAACTGGTATCTTAATGGTTGATTTTTGTAAAAGTGTCATTCGGTACTGAGAAATATAAGTACATTTTGTTACATATAAAAAGTTCAAGAGACATAATTCCTGGAAAATTAATTGTTTTACTAATAATGGTAGCAATAATTAATAAAAGGGAATCAATGAAACCCTTGAATTTCAAAGACACCTCAATGGAACCCACTCAACACTTATATGGCACTGGACGAGTAGTTGTTTCTGAGGGTGGAAATCAACTCTGATCAAAATTAATGAGATAATGAACATTATAATAAGAAATGAACCTAATCTAATGGGGGTTTTGGTATTGACTCTGATCACTTAAGTCTTTGTCAAAAAGACTTATCTATATTGCTATAATCTGTCTGACAAAAGGGAAAATTCTGATTTTTCCAGAAGTAAAACACAATGGGCCAGAACTAAAATTTGTTTATCCTTTGAACAGATCTGAATTTTCCCTCTCAGTATCAGCTCTGTACTTTAAAGACTGCCTGAATAACCTACAGGAACAGATTTCTGAATAAAAAAATAAAAAGAGGGAAAACTTTGGTCCTAATTCAATAATAAGTTATTAATACAAGAGATAATTATTTCTCTCAGTTAATGATCCATTCAGAAGGTACTATTATAAGCCTTTTAATGCTTGCTTTGCCAACAATCCTGTCAATTCTACATTTTCTCTTTTGCTTTACTTTTATGCTAGATTTATCCAAAAATGAGAGAGGATTTTTAAAAAGTCTACCATTATTATATTACATTATCTATGTCTTCTGCACAAAATTCAGTTTTTTTCTTTTATGAGTTTGGATGATAAGGTATTTAGAACATAGAAATTTGATATTGCCGTTGATTTGTTGTCTACAGTTCCTTTCATCACATAATTTCTTCGTTTTTGTCTTTTATTGTTGTGAATTTTTGCTTTGCTTTGTCTGAGAGAATTATTGTACCTCTTTTTTTTTTTTGAATTCATGTCTGATAATAGTAAATTTTGTTGAAACCCCTCATTTCAATTCAGTGTATGTCTTTGCTTTTTGCATATATTTTTTGTGAAATTGTAGGATTTTTTTTAAATTTGTCACTCTTTTTCATTTTGTTAGATGGCTTAATCCATTCAACATTAAATTAAGTCAGAATCAAATTGATACATTCTTTCATTTGGTCATATTTTTGTTTTATTTTTCTAAATTAGAATTATTTTCCCATTTTTTTGGTAAAAGGACAGTACTTTATTTCTTCAGATATCAAAGGTTAAAAAATTATTTTGGTCCAATGTTCTAAGCTGTCAAAAACTTTTAAAAAACTGAATCTTTCAGTATATTATCTATCCCTCCCACCCTTGCATCAGTTATAAACCTTATAAGGATATATGCTATTTTAAACTTTTTCAGTTCATTCACATAACATGTATTGTGTAAACATGTAAATATAAACACATGTACATATATCACATATATGAATGCACACATACAAACCCATTCACAAACATATATACACACATATATACATATATATATATCAGAGTCACCAAATTTCAGAGTGAGAAGGGATTTCACAAAGTAGCAATTGTCAGCTGTGAGAGAGAGACAGAGACAAAGGGCAGGGAGAGATTGATTTAAATGAGAGGATTTTTAAGCATTGCTGAAAAATAGATCAGATCTGAATAGAAAACAGAAAAGTCAAGAGAAATATAAAAAGTAAACATGAAAGATTAAATAAAGTTGCAGTTTACATTATTATTTGGGAAGATGATAATTGTATAAGTCTTAAGAACTTTATCATTATCAGGGCAGTTAGAAAGAGTCTATACAGATAAAGGGCATTTGTGTGAGTCAGTTTTATTGGAATGATCCCAAAAGAAAATTAAGGGATAAAACAATAAACAAAATAAACTTTTGAGGAGGGACAGGATAAAAAGAGAGAAGGATAAATAGCTAAAAATAGGGTTGAGGAAATACTCTTCATAATTGGGAATGAGAATGGGATAACCTCACCCATAAAGCAAAAGTAGATAGCAAAATGGATTAGATACCATAATGCAACAATGTGATGTTTTGTTTTTAACAATAAACAATAAATAAAATGAAAAAAAAAAGATGTGTGCAAAGATATTTAGAGCAGGTCTATTTGTGATTGCAAAGAATTAGATATTGAAGGCCTTATTCACTAAGCAACTTGCAGCATATGAATAATTGATGACAAGGGAGGGATGATTTCAGACAAACATGGCAAGATCTATATGATGTAAAGTGAAGATCATTGTGCACAATAGCAGCAATCTTGTAATGAGGAGCAATTATGAAAGACTTGGCTACTCTGATCAATACAGTGATCCAAGACAATTCCAAAGGCCTCATGATGAAAAACACTATCCACCTCCACAGAGAGAACTGGTGAATTGAGCACAAATTAAAGTATAGTGATGTTGATTTCTTTTCACTTTATTTTGCATGATATGGGTTAGATGGAAATGTTTTGCATGACTTTGCATGCATCATTGATATCATTTGCTTGTTTTCTCACTGAGAAAGAGGGAGAAAATTTGGAACTCAAAATTTAAAAAAAGAATGTTAGAAAATAGTTATTGAAAAAATTATTAACTACTGCCATTACTTTTGTGTTCAGTCATATGATACTTGTACATCTTGTATATCCTAGGAGTGATCATCTGAACCATTGTTTTACCTCAGCTACTAGAGAGTTCCCCCTTCCCCTTATATTTTTCTTGATATGACAGAGTTTCATTTCAAAGAGATGTTCTTGATTTTATTTTCTAATTAAATAGTAATTCCCTTTTCTGTCCTTGAGTTGGTTTCATTTAATTGATAAGACAGGATTTTTTTTTATGTAATTATATTCGATTTGGGCTAATTTAAATTTCTTTGAGACAAAATTATTAGGTAATTTCAGTACATTTTTTACTTTACTATTTTTGTCTAACAAAATATCTTCTGTGTATTTAACTGTAACCTATCTCTTTAGCTATATATTATTCATGCAAAGCCAATCATGTACCATATTTATTTATTGCTAAAATGGTAAAATTTTAAAATATATTACTTTTGAAAATTGAGGAAAAAATATAAATTTTAAAGGAATTCTCCTTTTCTCTTTTACCTCTAGATGTTCCATGGAAGAGAGTCAGAAGAAAAAGGAAATAGCTCTCAAAAAGCAGATGACAACAGTCAAAACCAGTTAAATGATGTGCAAGATTTTATTTTTTTAAATTGCCATGGATTGCATTTATATGCACTGGAAGATTCTCAATGCTATAGTACACTTAAAATATGCATCTTGTCCAAGAATTTTATTATAGATATGTCTCCACTTAAGAACTGTACCCAATTAATTAAATTGGATCTTCATTCAAATCAGGTAATGGTGAATTCAGACCTATGTTTATAAACATATTATCTCAACAGAATTTTATGGAAATACTTTTAATGTCTCAATATTCCCTACCTTAACTATTTTATTTTAAAATGTAAGTCAATCTAGATTATTGCTATTTTAATTATTTTAATTTTATATTCATTATGTAATTACTTACATTTAAATTAATTTTGAATCTTTAATTCTGTACTTAAAATAGGTTAAAACGTTTGAAAGCCTCTTCCTCTCAGTCCTCTCCTGTTCTCTCTGTTTTTTTCTTCTTTCTCTTATCTGCCCTATGCTCCTCTCACCTTTCCTATCCTGTTGTTTGATAGGACTAAGGACTGGACCATGATTGTATTGACATGGGAATTTCCAGATGAGAAAACTCACCCCACCAGTTTAGTTTGAATCTTTTTTCTACAATTTATATTCCTAAAAACTGTCCAAAAAACTGAGACCATACACACAATGTGTGTGAGAAGTAGGTCCTCTTGTCTTGAAGTTACCTCCAACTCTTTCTGTATCAGGCTTTCCTATATAACAAAAGTCTTTATCTTGGGTGGGCACTGTGGAAAGAACACTTTTATTTAAGGGTCTCCTATTTCACTCCTCCTGGGATCCTGTCCAGCAAGGTGGGTGAGTCCCTTGGCCTCCTTCTCTCATCTTTCCAATGAGGGTCTTGGTCAACAAAGCCTCTAAAGTCCCTGACACTACTCAGCCTGTGACGCTCTGGGATGGGGGCAGAGCGTGCTTGCTTCCACTGGCCTAATGTTTATCTGAGTTGTAACTCAACCCCCCAGAGTTCTTCCCCATATTAGCTGAGTCACAGGTACTCTGACTTTCTTGCTCTGAACATCCCAATATGTTTGTACCATTTCTTAAATTGCCTTCTGACTTATTTTTTACATTGTTCTCAAAAACCTGCCATTACTATAACTTTCTTTCTTTATGTAACTGAAATATAATGTGAAAAAGAAGTGACTGTTAGCATGTGTCCATTTCCGTCTTCCTCTTAGTTAATTTAAGATTTGAAATATGTAAAGGGCTGAAACTTTTGAGTTAATGCACCGAGGTCAGACAACCAAGCACTTAAAGCTAATTACTGATTGGACAATAATCTATAAGAATATGCTTGGCCCTTCTCACTATCCTGTGCTGGCCCAATCGTTTGGTGTATACAGAGAATTGTAGGAGGGACCAGGGGGTGGAGTAAAACTAGCCAGAGTCACTTCTGGGTGGGAGACAAAGAGGAAAGGTCGTGGAGATTCTGCTTCCATCCAATTCACTCCTACCCCAAAAGACCAAGAATAAAGACCAAGGACGTTTGCTTATACTGACTCCAGCTGATTCTAAGGTATCCAGGGTGCTAACACGGTCATCACAGAAATAATCTTCAATTTTCCAAGATTCTCTTTTCCCAAAAGGACAGCAAAATGTCCTCCATGTTGCAGTTACTTTCCTAAAACATTCTATCAGAGAAGCAGGTATTTTAGCTCCTAAGATGCATTCTTTCAGGAACAATTGAAAATCAGTTTAAAAACAAAACTAAAACATAAAAAAAAATAGTTTTGCCTTGAAAAAATTAGGATTTCACAGACTGATCTGGAGTAGTAATTGTTACCAAAGTCAATTGGATCTATCTAGATGTAACTCTGTGCTTGCTAAGGCTTCCTAGACATTCCAGTACCAGGTCCCTAGCTGATTGCTTTCAGGATTGATTGTAAACTTTTGGAAGGTCGGGACTGCTCCCTTTCCAACACTGTGCTTGGCACAGAGTACTTGCTTTCTGAAATACTTTTTGATTATTTGTAGTCGCTCAAAACACTAGTTGGAAAGGTGATTTCTAAGGAATAAATGAAGCATGGTATAAATTTAGATACTGCATCTATTTCCAGATCTCAACCCATATTTGTGCATATGTATGTATATATGAAACTTCTTTGTATAAAAAGGTAAGATAGATATTGTGTTTTTCCCATTTTTCTCACTTTTTGTAACTAATATTCTATTCAAAAGTCTACTTTCATAGACAAAATAATCAAATTCTGTATATTTTCAATGATTATAATATACACAAATTCTTTCTCAAAATTTTCCATTTTTTTTTTTCTGTTTTAAGTGGTTTCTGTTTAAGTTTCAGGTGCTTTCCAACCTTAAAAAATAAAATAATCCAGTTTATCTAAGCTCTCATTGACCATAGTTTTATTGTACTATCTATATAGGCTAATCAAATATGGGTACTTTATAAGCCAAGATATTGTTGCTCTTGTGCATGTCTTTAAATTAATTTCAAGTTTTGTATTTCATTATTATTTCAGATAAGAATTGTACCAGATAAGCCATTTTGGAGTGCAATGAAGGAATTAAAACTCCTATATCTCCATGATAATTCATTTGTAAAACTAAAGAATGTGTGTTCATTATCGGCCTGCCCAAACCTGATTGCCCTCACTCTGTACGACTGCCCAGTGAGCCTAAAAAAAGGTTATAGACATGTGATAGTTAATAGTCTATGGTCACTCAAAATCCTGGACAATTTTGTGATTTCTGATGAAGAAATAATAGAGAATTGGGAACTTCCTGAAAGATTCAAAACACTTAGCAAACACCTTTTCTGTGATATCACTCCAGTACTGGTAAAGGTGAGCATCTTGTTTTGGCAACCATAGTTGATTATTTTGAATATATACATAAAAAAAAAATTAGTAGTGACTTCAGTTTTGAATGATGTACTGGAATTATGGAAACTCCAAAAGTATTTTAATAAATTATATAAGGAATCATAAATTATTGAGAATGTTATTAATACTTTTATAGAAACTATGAAAGTTGTTAAAAGTTTCTGGCTCAAAGAAATCTAATTGGACCTAAAAAGAATATCTTTGAATCAGTGCAAATGGAGGAGGAAGGAAATGATAGGACTAATTAATTACATTTAATTCCATTTTACAAGATTTTATTAGACCCCTAATAGGTGTAAGGCATATTGCTGCCTGTTCTTAATTAGCTTTTATTAGTATTTATTATTATTAACTTGGTAAAAATTAATAATATAACAGCATAAATAAGACTTGCTTTTGAAATCTGTCAGTTATAGTTAGTTCTTTTAGTACAGAAAAAGTTTAAGGTTTTAGAAATTAAAGTCCTCCTGACTTTGCTTTTCTTTTATCTTTTTTGATATCACGAGTATAAAGGAAATGTTTAACAGTCTTACCTGGTAATAAATAAGCAGAGTCCAGTTGTTACCATGGGAATTTGTTTAACTAGACTATGTGGTGATATAGTGAGGAATTTCTTTTCAGTTCTCTTCTTTTTCTCCTGCTCTTCCTTCCTCCTTCTCTTCCTTCTCTTCCTCCTTCTCATCTTCTTCCTCCTCCTCACCTTCTTCCTCCCCTTGTTCTTCATTTTTCTCCTCCTTACTACTACTACTACTACTACTACTACTACTACTACTACTACTACTACTACTACTACTACTACTACTATTTTTTTTTTAATTACTGATTTGGGCAGAAAGATTGTTGAAGGATCCAGTACAAAGAACAATCCCTCCCCCCAAAAAAGGTCATAAAGACATGACTGAAATGCCTAAACAACAAATCTATGTATATATTATATACTTATAAATATTTTATATGCACACACACATAAACATTCACGTGTGTAGGTACTTGCACATACCCAATGCTCTAAGCTGTATCCCTTTCTCTACAGCCACATCCACACCATCTCCATGTCCATGTCGGTGCCCCTGTCCATCTCTCTCTCTGTCTCTTTCAATCCCTGTATCCACATCTGCCATATATTCCTAGCCGTCTATATGCGTTTACCCACGCAGATATCTATAAATCTCTGTACACACTAGGAGGGGGGGATCCATACAGGGGAGTATTTAAGGGATGCAAAACCAAAATTGATCACTATCATTATTTTTGAGAACAAAGAGGCAGAGCAAAGCACATAACCTGCCCCGCCTCTGGGCATTTCTAGTGTGTGCCCAAAGGTGGGAAGCCTGCTCCATCCTCATTTCTCGAAATCTGGGGCGATCCTGGCAGCGAGGAGACTTCTGGAGCCTCTCACTGGACAGCTGGCTCTGCTGGGCTGCCTTCCGCAGGAAGATTTGTCAGTCCGGGCTCTCTGGAGCTGGCACCACCTGGCCCTCTGCCCTGCCCTTCCCTGTATACTGCACATCCCCCTCCTCAGGACCTTGGGCCCCCCGGGGCTCCCTGGTTAGATGGAGGGGTCCCCAGCGCAGCAATCTTCACATTCCACCACCTGATGAGCTTCTCCCCCGTCCCAGAATTCGTCTTTCTCCCAGCAAGCCCTTTTCAGCTTTTTCCATTTGTCCTCGAGTGTCTGAGATCCGAGATGCACCATGAGCCACACTGTCTCCCTAGTAGATCCTGAGCCCCTTGAGTTACAGACTTCCTGTTCCTCTCTGTATTCTCAGAACATGGCTCAGAGTAAGTACTTTGTGAATGCTTGATGATAAAACTGTATCTTTCATCATTTGCATTCACAAACCAGAATTTGTGCAGTTATTCCTTAAAAATGCTCTTGTACATAAAGATATTTTCTCACTGTCTTTGATCTCTTTGTAGTAGAAGACATAGAAATAGTTTTACTGTTTCCGAGGATAGACAGGCATGGGTGATTTTTCACCTTTAGATCCAAACTGTTTTTGAGGTTTGTTAAATCAAGTCATAGCTCTACCAAAATGAGTCAGGATGTTGTGTTTATTCTCATATACACCAAGATTGGCCATTTTCCTTTTTTATTGTCTTTTCCAAATTTCTGGGTGCTCATTGTTTTCATGTGCAATTAATTTGTTTGTGATTTGGAACATTTTTTATGTGATTGAAAACTTGACATTCTTTTCATAATTGCCTATCTTCGTTGTCCATTTATCTATTTATTTTGTTTAAAAAATAATAAATATCCTCATAGATGACAAATCTATATAGAAAAGTGTACTTTAAAGCCTTTAAAAACAGTTCATAGGTTCTTGCCAAATTTTAACGTCATTGATTTTATTTGTGATTTTAAAAAATAATGTAAACAAAACTGGGTATTTTGTATTTTGTGAAGCTTTCTACACCTTGTTTTGTCAAGAACTCTTTTTAGAAAAGATAACTCATTCCAAATCTCTTCTAATTTATTTAAAACCTGACTATTGTGTCCTGCTTTTTAGAGCTTCTAAGTTGGGGTGACAAAATGTACCATGCTTTCTAGAGCTCCCATGCTGGGGTGATTAAAACATACTGTCATAGTGGAGGAGTGATGAAGCGAGACTCTGAGCATGGTGGAAATATGGTGTCCATTTATTCCAAGTTCTTTCCCCTTTATATACCCTCAAACCCTTTGTAACCAAAGCAACACTGGGCATGTGCTAAGTATATACTGCTATCATAAACAACATACAATAGTATGTAGATTGCCACCTGGTATTACTCTTCCACCTGGTATCACTTTGCTTCAATCACAACACGGGTTGTCACCATCTCCTAACTTCTCAGGAAACTTGAGAGACCTTAGGGGAGCCAGGGAGCCTAACCAGACATGGTCAGCAGGTTCCCTCTGGGCTGAAGGGTCTTATACCTCACCCAGAATTCCCCCACTGTTTGTAGCCCTCTATATCTGACATTTTATATTTAGATCATGCATGTTTTTGGAACTTGTTATGGTATATGGTGTGAGATGTTAGTCAAAACCTAGTTTCTGTGATAATTTTGCAATTTAACTAGCAATTTGAAATAAAATTCTATATTCATATAACTGATATTTTTATATAGAGAAGTGTACTTTAAAGCCTTTGACATGGTTTATAGGTCCTTGTCAAATTTTAACATCATTGATTTTATTTGTGATTTTAAAAATTTAATGTAATCAGAATTGGGTATTTTGTGTTTTGTGAACCTCTCTATACCTTATTTTGTCAAGAGCTCTTTTTAGAGTTATAAAGGATATCTCATTCCAAATCTCTTCTAATTTGTTTAATTCCCGATTTTTTATATTTAGATGCTTTTGGATATTATTATGGTATATGGTGTGAATGTTAGTCAAAACCTAATTTCTGCCAGAATTTTCCAATTTAATCAGAAACAAAAAAAATTCTCTACTCAAATGTTTCTCTTTTTTATTATTTTTGCAAAGTGTTCCAATCATGCTCATTTTCTCCTGAATTTTATCTACTTATTCTGTTCAATTAGGCATTCTGGCTTTTAATCAGTTTCAGTTATGCTTGATTATTATTTCTTTGTACTATAAACTAAGATAGAAATGTCCACCTCACTACACCAGGCTACCACAAAATTCCTGAGTGTGACCAAACCATATTAAAATATAGTTTGAAAATGTCTACAGAATTAAAAAAAATACAAAAGAGATAATATTAATTCTAATTTATGGCATCACTCTTTCTGTGTACATATTTCCATTTTAACTTTATCTTGTTATAGCCTGTGAGATATTTTGTTTTTCTATACCTAGTTTTTATCTTATTATTTTCTAGATTTCCCAGCATTTTTTGTCAAATATTAAGTTTTTGTCCTAAAAAGCTTGGCTCTTTGGGTTTATTTCTATGAATTTATTTTAGAATTTATATTTTAGATTTCTATGGTCATTGGCTATTGTGTATTAGGTACCTAATCTGTTCCACTGATCCACCATTCTATTTCTTAGTCAGTACCAGATTGTTTTGATAACTATCAATTTATAATACAGTTGGAGATCTAATATGGCTAGGCTATCTTTCTTCACTCTTTTTGCATTGATTCTTCTGACATTCTTGATGATCTGTTCTTCCAGAAGAATTTTGTTAATTTTTTTTCTAGATGTATTAAAGAGTTGTTGCTAGTTTGATTAATATAGTGCTAAATAAATACATTAATTTAGGTATAATTGTCATCTTTATTATATTGGGTCAGCCTACACATGAGAAATTGACATTTAATTAATACTGATCATTACTGATTAGGGAAATGCAAATCATAACAACTTTAAAGTACTACCTTGCACTCTATCTTGGTGACTAATATTAAAGAGAGAAAAAAGTAATTATTGTAGTCCCTTTGTATATAGTTTTCTTGGCTTTGTTTACTTAATTCTCCAATTCATATATCTCTTTATATCTTCTCTGTATATAATATGCACATTATTTCTTATATCACAGTAGTATTATATTATATTCATGTAAAACAATTTGTTTACTCATTTCCTCCTTATGGTCATTGTCTCTGCATCCAATTCCTAGCTATCACAAAAAGTGCTGTTACAAATATTTTGGAAAAGATGGGGGCTTTTTCTTTTGACTTTCATAGGGTATAAGTCCAGTAATGGAGTCTTTAGTTCATAGGATACACTTTAGTCACTTAATTTTGCATATTTTGAAATTGCTTTTTTGCAAAATAGTTGTACCTTTTCATACTACCATCAACAATGGATTAGAATGCGGATCTTTCTGTAACCCCTTCAAAAACTGACACTTGCTATTTTTTGTAAATTTAGCAAATTTAGAGGCTGTGAAATAAAACTCCAGTTTGATTTGACTGGCGTTTTCCTTATGTGACTATATCCCATTTATAGATAACTAAATCCTGCCTAAAAAAAGCTATGAGGTATTTGAGAATCACACTCTAAAAGAGTATACACACACACACACACACACACACACACACACACACACACACACACATTTAATTTCTTCATCTGAAAATTAGCTGTTTATAGACTTTGACCATTTATCAATAGGGGAATGACTTGTAGTCTTATAAATTTGACTCACTCTTGTTAAGGACCGTGCCTAGGTGGAGGAGCAGGTCAGTTCTCCAAGAGCCTCCACAGCTGTGAATCATAAACTTGAAGGGGCCTTTTCAGATGTTCCTTGTGGATTGGGAATGAAATAAATTGGAGGCTGAGGGAAGAGGAGAGAGGTTAGACAATGAAACGGCCTCTTAGTGGAGAGGTCAGAGAACAGCAACTGCTTTTCAGTCGACTTCCTTGTATCACTATCATCCTCTCATATGAAGAGATCCATTCTACAGGTCTGAGTTAGACCTCCAGCAGCCACTGGCAAATGGCTCCCATATCACAACACATTCTATATATTTTAGAAATGATTTTTTTTAATACTGGCTCTAAAAATAGTTTCCTAGCTTTTTGTTTCCGTTCTAATCTTGGCTGCATTAGTTTTGTTTGTGTAAAACCTTTTAAAATTAATGTAACCAAAATTATCCATTCTGCATTTTATAATGTTTTCCATTTCTTATTTGGTCATAAATTCCTCCCTTGTCCAAAGATCTAATAGGTAAACTATCCTTTGGTTGACTAATTTACTTATAGTATCATCTTTTATATTTAAACCAAGGACCTATTTTGACCTTCTCTTGGTATAGGGTGTTAGATGTTGGTCTATTCCTACTTTCTGCCATATGATTTTCCTAGCAATTTTTGTTAAGTGGTGAGTTCTTATCCCAGAGGTTGGGTTCTTTGGCTTTATCAAGTACTTCATAATCACTGATTATTGCATCTTATGAGCCTAATCTATTCCACTGATCAACTACCCTATTTCTTAGCCAGTTCCAAATGGTTTTGATGAGCGCTATTTTATAATATAGTTTCAGATCTGGTAATCCATGGATTATGTTCCTCTGCATTCCTTTTATGAATTCCCTTCATATTCTTGATCTTTTGTTCTTCCAGATGAATTGTATTATTATTTTTTCTAGCTATATAAAATAATTTCTTGGAAGTTTAATTGGTATGACACTGAATAAGTAGATTAATTGAGATTATAATTAGCTCAGCCAACCCATGAGCAATTGATATTTCCCAGTTGCTCAGACCTGAATTTATTTATGTGAAAAGTATTTCACAATTGTATTCAGATATTCCTGAGTTTGTCTTGGCAGATAGGTTCCCAAATATTTTATATTGTCTACTATTATTTTAAATGGAATTTCTCTTTTTATCTCTTGATGCTGGTCTTTGTTGATAATATATAGAAATGCTGATGATTGATGTGGGTATATTTTATGTTCTGTAATTTTGCTAAAGTTGTTAATTATTTAAAGTAGTTTTGCAGTTGATTCTCTAAGATTTTTTATATTATCTACAATGAGTAACAGTTTTCTTTCCTCATTGCCTACTACAGTTTCTTCAATTTTTTTTCATTTCTTAATTGCTAAAGTTATCATTTTTAAACCGGTATTGAATAATAGTTGTGATAATGAACATCTTTGTTTTCCCTATGATCTTATCAAGAATGCTTCTAACTTTTCCCCATTACATATAATGCTTGCTAATGGTTTTAGATAGATGCTACTTATCATTTTAAGGAAAACTCCATGTATTCCTATGCTATCTAGAGTTTTTATTAGAAATGGATGTTGTACTTTGTCAACTGCTTTTTTTTGCATCTGCTAAGACAATAATATGATTTGTGTTAGTTTTGTTATTGATAAGCTCAATTATGCTGAAACTTTTCCTGATATTGACTAGCTCTGAGTTCCTGGTATAAATCCTAATTGGTCACAGTGTATTATCCTGGTGATAAATTTCTGTAATCTCTTTGCTATTATTTTATTTAAGATTTTTGAATCAATATTGATTAGGGAAATTGGTGTATAATTTTCTTTCTCTGTTTTGGCTCTTCCTGGTTTAGGTATCAGCAACCATATCTGTGTCTTAAAAGGAATTTGGTAGGACTTCAAGAAGGAACATTTTAAACAGCTGCAAGTATATTCAGTGTTCTCTCTCTCCACATACATATATGTATAGGACAAATAATTATATATGTATACATATACATATTACACATGTATGTATACATATGCATATTGGAGACTCATTAATATTGTCTATGCAAAAGCTTTTCAGTTTCATATGATTAGTTATCTATTTTATCTATTGTAATTACCATTATATCTTGTTTGGTTAAGAATATAGTTCCTAGTCCTATCTTTGAGAGGTTCACAATCTTTTATCATTTTTTATCATTTCTTGTATGATCTTTAATATTAAAATAGTATATTAAAATAATATATCCATGTAGAATATATTGTGGAGTTGGGTTTAAGGTATTGGTCTAAGCCTAATATTTGCCAGGCTGAAGGTTGCTTTTTTATTATTAAATAGGGAGTTTTTCCCTAAGTAATTTATGCTCATCCTAACTTTATCGAACACTGAATTCTGGGGCTTTATTGACTTTCCTTTCTTTGATTGAATCCGTTGATTTATATTTCTGTTCTTTAATCTGTACCAGATGGTTTTGATGACTGCTATTTTATAATATAGCTTGAAATGTGAAAGTGGTATTTTTCTGTAAGCCTTACTTTTCATAATTTCCCTTGTTATTCTAGATCTTTTTTTTCAAGTTAATTTCATTATTATTTATCAAGTTTTGTAAAGTATCCCTTTGAGAATTTCATTAATATAACATTAAAATAAATTAATTTTGGTAGGAGTGTCATTTTATTTTTATTGGCACAACCCATAAATGAGCACTGAATATTCCTCCAGCTATTTAGATTGTTCTTTATTTCCTTAAAGGAATAATTTGTAACTGAATCTATACAAGTCTTTTGTATGCTTTTGGAGGTTGATCACAGGTAGTTTATGCATTTTGTTATTATTTCGAATGGGATTTTCCTTTTTAGTATTATCTCTTGTGTTTTGTTATTATTTAATAAGAATGATGTTGATTTTTGAAGATTTATTTTGTAGCCTGTGACTTTCTTGATGCTATCTTCTCCATTAACATTTTTATTTGTTTCATAGGATTTTCCAATAAACCACCATTTTCCAGAAAACAAAAACAGTCTTATCTTCTAAATATTTTGTCTACTTTTATCCTTTTCATTACTTTCTGTTATACTTTGCTATCCCTACTATTGCCTGAACCATATAAAAATTAATAAGGAGTGTGGGAATCCTTGCTTCATTCTAGTATTTATAAAAAAATGATTCTACTACCCCATTTCATAATAACTCTTTTTAAATTTTTAGATAGATGCTTTTCATTATATTAAAAAAAAGATCCATCTATTACTAATGTTCTTCTCTAAATTATAATGTTCTCTGGGAGCAGGTTTCTTGGGGGGCTCCTGGTAGCAGCCTTAGTTTCAGCTCAAAGTAATAATCACCTCAAATACAACCATGGATTAAAGTCTAAATCCTTTATCAGTCTCCTTCACTTGGGGCTCGGTTTGCTTTCTTAGAGGCCTGTCTCTCTCCTTGGTTCTTGAGAGCTCTTGCTGCTAGTTCTTTGTCTCTTCCAGCTTCTGCCTCTAGCTCCTTCTGAATCCAAAGTGTCCAGGCAGCACAAAGGTGGAAAATGGAATGAATGTGTCTCTGCCTCTGAGAGTGGGCTTGTAGGTCTGGCTCTGAGAGCTTCTTGCTTATATGCAGTACACTGAGTACACATCAATCATCATATCACTAGGAAACCATTATTTGATGTAGGAATAAGTCAATGCTAAATTAGATTTAACCATTGTCTCCTCAATTCCATTCAATACCTTGTTTCAAGTTCTGGCCTATAACATCGTAGGACCAGATCAATCATACTGAAGCATGCTAAATTAGATAATTATTGTCTCTATCTATTCCACTGTCTTAGTACCTTGTAAGAATCCATAACCATGGAGAGCAGTCTTGCCTTGCTATTTGTTTCTCCAGTTTTTAATATGGCACATAGAAAATAATAAATGTTGGTTAATTGATCAATTAAATAAAAGTATTAACTATATAATGAACCATATTTCATTTTATTTCAGAAACTTACACTGTATAAAACCAAATTTTTTTTTTTTTAGCAATTTTGATCTATTTGTTAATCAGTGCATTTTAATCTTGCATTGTTTATTACCCAATATATGTCAGATTTTTATTGTTTTGTCTTGAGATCATTGTTTAAGAGTCATTGATCAAATTTTTCATTAGCCAAAGTAGTCACATGAGGGTCAAGGAAAAAAAAAAAAGTTGCTCTTATTTCATCATACCCCACTATTTATAACTAGAGTGGGAAGGGCTTCTGTAGAGGATTTACAATAATGGATAATAATTCTTGAGAGAATTAGGGATTTTGTTTTGCTAAGAAACTGTGCCATATTCCAGTGAAAGGAATCCCAAGGTGTAGATGAACAGGAAACAAATTATAAATTGCTTTCTGAACTATCATATGCCAGGTTGGTGTGGGCATATTAATTTCTAGATTAATTTCATACACTTCATAATTTCTCTGCAGTTCTCCATAGGATATTAGGCCACTTAGGAACTTGATGTGAATAACTAAGATCATCATAGCCAAACTAAAACATCTGGTCATCTTATGCTAGGCTACCAGGTTAGGGTAAACATGTCTGAGTGATGTAAACACAACTAAACTCCCAGAGTATGTTTTTTGAAGACAGAATTAATCCACTTTAATTTCATTGATTTTTTTCTGTTTTCTAATTGATATTAAATAAAATTTTTCTAAGCTGTTTTTCCTCCAGAAAGAGACCCATGCTCAATACATTTATTGCTATGACCTGAGTATGAAATTTAAAATGCCTTTTAAGAACTTGATAAATGAAACATGTTTTGAGCCTTTTTTTCCCCCTTTATACAGGGGTCAAACTATGAGAAAGAGCTGTTCCAGATGAATTACGTTATTTCAAAAATAAATAGAGTTGTTGCCCACAATTCACCAGTTATGATACTCCAGAGATGGATTCGTGGACATTTGACTAGAAGAATGTGGTATGTTTTATTTTTTAAGCATATGTTTAGATATTAAGGTATTAAGGATGTTATGATTTTCAAAGGAAAACACATATAATCTAAAAACTTTTGACAAAGGATATTGATTTTAATCAGTATTTTAATACAAAAGTGGATTATATAAAGAACAGTTTATGAATACTTAAAAAAACAGAATAATCACTTGTCATCAATGTGAGGTTCTGAGAATAATTTCCATTTCATATCGATACTTTCTAGCCTGGGAGATCAGATAAAGGTAACTTAATTCCATAACTTAATTCCAGCAGTGACTCAGAAGACATAGAAGATGGGGGAGGAATTACTTGACTATATTTATTGTTTATTCCTTGTGAGCCATATATGGGATGTACCAGGCAGACAAACAAACAAAAGCAAATTCTAATGGAGGTTTTGATAACTGCAGATCTTTGTTCTGAAGAAGCAAAGAAAGTAGAAATGAAATCATTGCCTTCAAATATTGGAAAGTTTGTTTTGCCATTGGTTTTGTTCTCTTTGCCACCATGAGAGAAAACTAAGACCAGAGCTTGAAAACTAGAGGGAAAGGATTTGGCTTAATATGTGAAATGTTGTTTCTTTGGAGGTGGCGAATTCCCTATTGCTGGGAAGTCTTCATAAAGTTAGAGAATGAAGGGGTCCTTGAAGTTCTATTAGGCCAGCCCTCTCATTTTGCAGATGGGGAAACTGAGACTCTGGGAAATTCAGTGACTCCCTGAAGGCTCCACTATCTGGAGGTGTAAGCATAGGCTTTCTGACTCCAAATCTAATATATATTTTACTGAACATTTTTGAATGACTATGATTAGGAACACTGTCACGGTTCACTATTTCAGGTACATTTGACTTGAATTGGAAGGGCTAAGTCCTTTTATGATATGTTTGTGGAAAATTAAAAAAAAAATCATAACTTAATAATGCCGGCTTGATCATTTCACCAATAAGGCAGTGATTCTACCCAAAGTATATTGATTTTTGATTGTTTATTTTTTATGACAACCTGGAGAGGGTCTGCATACAGTGCTGGAGTGAGTTTGTGTCCCTCTTTGGCCTTGTCTGTTCAGTATTGCTATTTGGAGTATTCCTTCTGGATTACTTTGCATATAAATACTCATAGTCACAGAGAGGATTTCAAAAAGGAGACTGCTACTCATAGGCTCCAGAGAGTGGGTGTTAACATCCACACCCTTAAAATGTTGCAATTATAATAGACACAAATGGCTCTTATCAAATTCAATTACTAACATGATGTAAAAATATTAAAATAAAACATTTTCTCAAATACTCCCTTACCCAATTCCAAATCTCACTTTCTTATCTTCTATACTTAGCATCCTTAAGAAAAATAGGCTCATATGTAAAGTAAAATGTAGTGAGACACACAAATATGGACCATATTTGATCATGTCTGCTTAACCATTTTTGGTACTAGAAGGCCCAGAAATACTCTCAAGGAATCCTCTCTTCATCTAAACTCTCCACTGACAGTATAATTAGTTTTCTTTTGACAAAAGACTGTTTAAAAAAAACAAACAAACAAACAAACCTTAGGAATGCTTAAATGAACTGAAGTATAGTGAAGTGAAAAAAAAATTTTTAAAAAAAAAATTAAATATAATGACAATGAAACTGTCAAGAAAAAATAACTTCTGAAAGTCTCACCAATTTTAATCAGGTCAATGATCAGCAAAGATTCCAGGTGACCAGTGATGATTAATGCTTCCTACCACTGGAGAAATGATATACTTAAGATGCAGATCAATATAGATATTTTTCCAAACAATGCTAGTGTTGAAATTTGTTTTGATTTGATTTGTGATATATATACTTGTCATAAGTTTGTTTTCCAGTGAAGTATGGTAGTACTAGTGATAAGATAGTAAAACTTAAAAAGGAAAAGAAAAATACCATCAAAATAAATTGAATCAATTCTAGAGTTATGGATAATTCCAATATATTTGTATACTATAATTTGCTTAAATATTCCCCTTTAATAGGTGTCACTTTAGTTTCCCATTTGCTTCAATTACAAAAAGAGGTACTTGGAAAATATTTTTCTCTCTGTGGATCTTTTTCCTCTTTTTTTTGATCTCTTTGGTGTGTGGTGTTAGTAATGGCATATTTGGATCAATTAGCTGGAAAATCCCTATTGTCCTGAGGATGCAGCAGCAAGACAGATAATATGAATTTCTTCTCAGTGGTAACATGGAAAGAATACTGGGCTTGGAGTCAGTTTTCTCATTTTTTATTAAATTTATTTTATATTTTATTTTATCTCAATTAAATTAAAAAAAAGTGTTTAGCATTTATTTTAATATTTTGAGTTCCAAATTCTCTCTGTTTCTTCCTCCCCACACTTCCTCATTGAGAAAGCAAATAATTTTATAGAGGTTATATATGTGTAGTCATGCAAAACATTTCTATAATAGTCATGTTGTGAGACAAAAATCCCTCAAAAAAAAGAAAGATAAAAAAAATTCTTCAATCTACATTCAGACATCACCAGTTACGAAGAACATTTTTCATCACAAGTTCTTCAGAGTTGTCTTGGTCATTGTATTGCTGAGAATACATAAATGATTCACAGATGATCATCTTACAATATGGCTGTCATTTTGTACACAGTACATTTTATCTTATGTCAGTGCATGAAATCTTTCCAGATTTTTCTGAGACCATCCTGTTCATCATTTCTTATAGCAAAATAATAGTCTGTCGTATACACATACCACAATTTATTCAGCCATCTCCCAACTGATGAGCATCCCATTAATTTGCAATTCTTTGCTACCAGAAAAGAGCTGCTATAAATATTTTTGTAGATATAGATCCTTTTCCTTTTTAAAATTTAATTTTAAATCTCTTTTGGAATGCAGACCTAGAAGTGCTATTGCCAGGTCAAGGAATATGCATGGTTTTATAGCCCTTAAGACATAGTTCCAAATTACTCTAGAGAATGGTTGAATCAACTCACAACTCTACCAAGAGTGCATTGATGACTCATTTTTCTTACATCTCCTCCACCATTTGTCATTTTCCTTTTCTGTCCTATTAGCCAATTGAATATCTGTTATTCCTTCTTTAAGCCAATTCTAATGAGAACAAGATTCACCCATACCCTCTCACCTTCACCCTCTTCCCCAATACTGTAAGAGCTTTATTTTATCCGTTTCATGAGATAATTTATCCCATTCTGCTTTTCCATTGTCCTTTCTCCCAGTACATTCCTCTTTCACCTCTTAATCTTATTTAAATATCATCCCTTCTAGTTTCAACTCACAGCTGTTCCCTCTGTTTATTTATACTCCTTTTAACTGGCCTAATGAGTTTTCTCACCGAGAAAGCAAATAATTTGATATAGTTTATACACATGTAGTCATATAAAATACATTTCCATATTTATATATTTAAGTAGAATATCATTTAAATAGTATCTTATTTTTTCAAATACATGCAAAGATGGTTTTCAACATTCACCTTTGCAAAATCTTGTGTTCCAATTTTTTCTCCTTCTCTCTCTCCTTCTCCTCAAGACAGGCAGCAATCCAAGATAGGTTAAACATGCAATCCTTTTAAACATGTTTCTATAGTCATCATGCTACACAGTAAAAGTTGGCTCAAAATTGGAAAAAAAACCACAAGGAACAAAACAAACGAATAAACAACAGCAGCAACAGTAACAAAGGAAAATACTTTTCTTTAATCTTCATTCAGTCTCCATATTTCTCTTTTTGGATGTGGATGATATCTTTCATCACAAATCTATTGGGATTGCCTTGAATCACCTCATTGTTGAATGACTATCCCAATTTTATTTTATTATCACCCTTTATGTCTAAATCATTAACCCATTTCAACCTTATCTTGTTATAAGTTGTCAGATGTTAGTCAATGCCTAGTTTGTATCATACTATTTTCCAGTTATGACAGTTATTTTTGTGAAATAGTGACATGGTAGAATGTCATTTTAATTACATTGGCTTGGACCACGAACAAGTAAGATTTTCTCAGTTGTTTAGATACGAACTTTTGTTATATAAACAGTGTTTTATAATTGTTTTCATACAGTTCCTGAGTTAGCCTTAAAAAGATTCAACTCTTGATAGGACCAAGGATTCTATGAAAAGTGAGGAAGACATAAAGTCATGACACACTGTCCCTGGATAGTGAAGACAAATGGGAATCGTGATAACAGCATTTGTGGTCCGTCTAGAAAACAAATAATGAGCAGACTAGACAACTTGAATCTGCCATGGCAAGCCTCACTAAAGAAATAAATGAGCAAATATGAAGAAGCAAAGGATGAGGTGGCAAAAATTATGGCCTGACTTGCTTGGCTCAAGCTGCCTCCCTCTGTTTTTCTCTTGGTATCTTCTGGCTTCAACTAAAGTCAAATATCCATATGGAGCTTATTTTAGTAAGTAAAGTGACATGTTAGCCCACACCTGATTTATGACACATGGATTTCTACTTTTACAAGCAGTTTTTGTGAAATAGTAAATACTATGCTTGATTCTTGGACAGCTCAGTTATTGAATGCTACGCTACAAGGTCTATTTGCTCCTGGTTTGTTTCATTGATTGACTTCACTCTTTATAACTAATACCAAATACTTGAATAATTATTGTTTTATTGTATAGTTTGAGATGTGCTATTAATAGATCCTCCCCTTCCTACATCCTTCTAAAATTCTGTCTCATTAGATTTTTGACCCAAATTCTATATTTCGGAAGCGATACAATTCTATATTTCTAAAGATGTTATCACTGATTTTATGAAGATTTTTCTTCAGTGAGATGTTCTAAAAACAGAGAGAATGGTGTAGTAGAAGGTGGGATTTGGAGTCATGAAAGCCCAGATACATATCCTGACTCGGCTGCTCCCTACTCCTAATCCTTGATTCTTTATAGTGTTTATGTAGTTTTGCAATAGTTTCTCATATGCTTTTCTGCTACTTTATGTATTTTGGGATTTCTGACAATAGCATCCTCCTCTTGTTACTGTTGATCTGTTCTTTCAAGCTAAGCCTTTTCATTTTTCAGATGGCGTGCTGAAATTAGAGACATTTTAGTATACATTTGTTTTTCTTTACTATAATTGTAATAGTATAGCTTCTATTATTATTGAACTAGAAATTTTCTGGGTTTGGATAATAATACCCTAAAATTTGTATTTATCATCTTTGATTTAAGAATGCATTCATGATACATCAAAGGCAAATAGTACATCAAAGAGGAAAGAACTCTCATATCTCAAATGAATAATTTTAGATAATATTTTCCCACAAAATGCATTTATACAGTAAAAAAACATACAACGCTTCAAAGGGATTAGATGTATCACATGAAATTGGCTCCTTTTAATTTTCCTTGGCCTAGGGTGATAGTTATAACGATATTCATAAAAGTTCCTCTGCTGCCCATTTCTGTCTATTATTTGAAAGTATTCTCAGGCACTTCAGTTACAAACAAATTTTTTTTACCTATTTTAGAGTTATTAATTTTTGCTCAGAGAAAATGTCTGTCTCTGTGTGTCCCTATGTATATACACAAATACGGTTAGTATAATAATGACTACATTCTTTAATAAAAAAGATAAAAATAAAAAATAATCTAATTAGAATTTAAAGAAAACATTTATCTTTTATTCTCTTAACTTTTCTTTTCAATTGAAACTTTCATATGTTTAGGAAAAAAAAAAAGACTTTGTTACGCTCTCAGCAATCAGAATCCTTTTGTGGTATTGGAATCTCATTGGATTTTCCCTTGATTAAATACTTGATACCACACTGAGAGAGGTGACCCAGTAGAAATGTTTTTACCTCATTGTAGAATGTAATTTTGAAGATGGAACAGATTCTTGAGAGGAAACATCAACTTTTCATATGAATTGACATTGGATTCTCTTGCATATGTACGTGTATATAGGTGATAATATACATATATGTACATATACACATACATATACACATATATGTACATATATGTGTATTGTTATCACCACATCAAAGACTTGATATGAGAGCAAGGCATTATTAATGATTTGTTCACTCTTCTATTGGTTTGGTATCATTTTGATTTAATTTATAATGAAATTCATTAATTTTTTACTTTTGATTTTTCCTTTTACTTGCACATTTAGTTAGTGACAAAGCTGAATGAGATTGGAATATGATTTGATATCTTTTGGTTGAAAAGATGATCCCTTCATTTAAATTCAGACCTTCCTTTACATTTTTCTGTTGAGATGAGATGAAGCTATTGAACATTCAGACTATATCAGATTTATGCAGAATTTAGAAGTATGATATATACAGAATAGAACCATGATATATACTTCTGTGGTCAGAGAAGTTCTATACCTATAAGTCATCATTGAATAATGTTGAAATTTACTTTAAAAGAAAAGTCTTTTGTCACACAGAAAGGATGGATTCCTAGATAGTTATCTATATCTCTAGTTATTGCACATTTGGGAATTTTATTTTGAGCTTGTGGTCCAAAATGCTTAGAGGTTTTTTCTTTGTTTTGTTCCTTTTCTGTCACCCTTTAAAATGTATCCTGAGATTTGACTCACTACTAGACACTATGCGCAATCAGTGGAGAAGGATGTTTTTGCCTGGGTAGAGACCTTTTAATCTGATTTTAGAGCTTTAAACTGAAAAAGGACGTTGGGAAGATTGTTGTTTGTATGCGGCTGCTAAAGTGGATATTGATAAGACAGTAGTAAACATGAAATCAATAGAACTAGTTGTCTACACCGCCATTTGTTTGCAGGAGATTGTTATGGAGAACATGGGGAATGATGGCACTTATAACTATCTATACACATATCTAAATGGTGTCATATATGTATCAAATAGTTGATCAAGTCCATAAAAATAAGCTTACTGGAGATCCTTATACAAGAAGGAAATAAGATCTCACTGAAAAGACAAACAAAATAGTGTTAGGATGAAAGTATGTTACAGATCTCAGGGGCTTGCCTTCTAGGATGAAATCTTGGTATAATTCTCAAATCTGACATTGAAGAATAACAAGATGAAAATGTCAAAATGGGAGGACTCTGGAAAAATGTCAAAAGGGGAGGACTCTGGAAAAATGTCAAAAGGGGAGGACTCTGGAATGATGACCTCACTGCTACTTTTGTTGATGGATATCATTTGGTTCAACTATTCTGAAAAGCATTTGGGATTATGTGAGAAAAGTGACTAAACAGCTAATAGCCTTTTACCTGGGAATCCTATTGTTGGAATATGTCCCCAGAAGATAAAAACAGAGAATCATGAACCCAAAATGTAACAAAACATTCACCAGAACTTTTCATTGTAAAAAAAGGGCAGAAAACAAAGTAATTGTGTGTCTATTAAAGGATGGTTGGGTAGCTGTGGGAGATAAATGCAATGTAATATGTTCTCCCATACAACTAGGAGGAGATATAATCAATCCTTCTTGGCTCCAGTGAGGTGAATACCCTCCTGCCTTTGGAGAAATGGGGGACTGAGTGGAAAATGGCAGAGAGATCATGCACTGGGGTATTTCCCTTACGTGTTTTATTTGTTTGAAGGGAAGGTTGGGTTGAATGGTAGCAAGAATATAATATATGTTCAAAGAGATCTTTTTGCTGACTCTTTATAGGTGTTGGAGAATGTGACCTACCATGGCTTTTTGTACTGTTAATGATCTGAAAATGGCCATATGTGCCCCATTAGCCACAGTTTTCCAGTCCCAAGACTCTGACATGGGCTCTCCTCTTTTCTTCTTGCTCCCTCTGACTTGCTGACTTCACCTCTTATGTGTTTAAATATCTATAGATATTTATCTATATCTATCTATCTATCTAGATATCTGTATAGAATATATAGATATATTCTATATAAAAATGACTTAAGATATATATATATAATATGGGTGTGTGTGTGTGTGTGTGTGTGTGTGTGTGTGTGTGTGTGACTCCATTTTCTCATCTTAGCTCCAGATGTCTGTGAGATACTCAGATGAAATTTTTTCCTGATACATCAAACTCAACATATACAAGATAGAAATTATTATCCTCCTCTCTTCCTTGTACTAAAGTTTCCAATTTCTGTTGTGGTAACCATCATTCTATTCTCTCAGGTCCATAATTTTGGCCTTATACTGGACTCTTCCTTTTCTCTCACATTAAATAACAAATCAGTTGCTAAATCTTGCAGTTTCTTTCTCTCCATCTGCCCCATCTCATACACAAATTATTTTAAGTCAGATCCTCATCACCTAGATGATTGCAGTACCTTCCTAATGAATCAAACTTCCTCAAGTTTTTCCCTACTTCAAACCAATTTTCTTGATGCTTTAAAAGTGATGTTTCTTTTATACATATTACTACATCTAACCTCTTCTCAATAAAGCCCGGTGGCTCCCTGTTGCCTCTAAGACACAATGTAAAGTCACCTGTTTGGATTTTAACACTCTGCCCAACATGGCCCTAATTTATCTTTCTAGCCTCATTACATATTAGTCCTCTCCCTAAGCTCCTTGGTCTAATCACACTAGTTTTCTCTCTATTTCTCACACTTGTCTGACATTAAATCAACTGGCATTTATTAAGTGCCTACTACTTGTCAGCCACTGTTCTAATTGCTGGGGTTGTAAATAAGTGCAAAAGATAGAAGGCTAGTTCTCTGCCTTCCATCTATGGACATTTGCATTGCCCCCTGCCCCCAAATTGTAACACGTGGGCTGTTTTTTCCCTCTCAACTTCCTCCCACAAAGTTTAAAAACCAGCATCTACACAAAGTGTCATCACTCTTCTATATTTAACTACTTGGTCTATTTTTTATATGTTTTCCATATAGAATGCTCTATAAAAATCATGAACACACTATGTAAACCTATTCGATATTATTTTTATTCTGTTTACTTTTACTTAATGATATATTTAAATGTTTTCTTTACTGATAGAACATAAGTAAGCTCCTCGAGAGAAGGAACCATTTTGCTTTTTGTCCATAGCTCATCATATTCCTTAACAAAAACAGTTCTAAATCAAAACTTGTTGATTGAGGGATTGATGAAATATTCTTTTAGTGTAATTGTATGGCTGCTGGCTGTGGAGAACTCTGGTGGATTGAAATTTAAGAGCAATGAAATAGAAATGGAAAAGTATATTATGCTATGAGTAGGCTTAATCTATTATGAAAAAGTTATGCAAGAAAAATATCATAAAGGATCTCTTTAGAAATGCATGGGAGTAAATGAACATGGGTTGGTCACATGGCAAGAGGGAGGGACAGCCAATGGCTTCATTATTTTCTTTACAGTGTCTGGGGAAAAATGAGATCAATCCCCACATGATCATGAAATTATGGAAATCATAGACAAGAATGAATCTTATAGGAGAAGAAGACCTGGTTCATTTACAGTTTGCACCACTGGATGAAATCACAGAACCATTTGAGTACTGAATTAAATTATTTGAGTACTGAATTAAAATGTAAAATTATGTACCAATTCCAATTCATGCACAAGTAGGAAGCAGATATGCTTAGAAGGAATCCATATGAAAAGGAAAGCAGAGGTGGTTTTAGTAGGCTGTCAGCATCTGAGTTACTTGTGTTAAGATTTGGCAGGAGAAGATACATAGTGGGCCCTTGACCATTCAGAAAAGTATTGCCTCCATCCAGAGCAGTTGAGACGATGGCTTCTCCTACTCTGCCGCAGCCAGGTCACACATGACGTCCTAAGGGCTGATTTTTGGTGCATCGTTTTTGAAGAGACATGTTGAGGTCCCCTGTAAGGATATAATACTGAAGATGCTGCTGGAATTTATCTGAAAGAAAGATGGGTCTTCTTATTGAGGGCCTGATCTTTGTCTTCCAGCATTTGAAGAGTGGTGGTTATGTGGAAGAGAGGGATTAGCTTTATTTTGCTTAGTTTCGAAGAAAAAAAGCTCAGGTGAATGGTTTTAAACTAAAGGGATTTTAGATCTAATACTACAATTAGAATTATCCCCAAATTTAATGGGTAGGCTTAGGAGAGGATGTAGTATGTTATCTATCATTTAAGGTTTTTAAACGAGCTGTATGAACAGTTGATTGTAAAGTTTCATAGAGGATCATGTTCCTGTTTGGGGTTGACTACAGAGGATCTCTGAAACACTCTCAAATGTTGGCATTCTTTGATTCTTATTGATTAATGAGTAATTTGAATTTTCCATTAAGAACATTGAATATATGAAAATTGCAACTTAAAATTAAGTTAATTGGGAAGTAATTATTTTAAATATTGAAGTGAGTTTTTGGCTTGCATAAGGGATGCCCTTTGAATATAAAAAAAAACTTTCTTTTAAATATGAACATGAATCAGTATATTAAAATTTTTTGTAGCTTTAGAGAAACACATAATCTATTGCATAAAATAAATTACCTTTGTATTTCCCGCAGGGAAAATTTTGAAATCTCATTTTTGAACTATAATGGTTATACCATTACTAGTGTCTTTCATGTAACTCTAAATACTATTTTCTACCATTGCATTATTTTTATAATATTGAAGAATATTCCTCCGTTCATCATTATAAATGCTACTTAAGCCTGACTTTTCAAAATGCACATGTTCCAGATAGTTGCCTGTAAAACAAATATAATTAAAGCAAATCCCATTTATGCAACTAGAGAGCTGTTCTCAAAGAAAATAATAAAAGGAGTTGGAAGGTATTGGGTGAACCAATGAGCACCTCTGTGGAATAGTGTAGCATTACTCTTTAGACAGGGCAGGTGAGTATCTACATTAGGGTTGTGAGCTAAAATTGGGGACTTCTCTAGAAGCTCTACATATTAAAGAGTAGATCCATGTAAAATTATTTAACAACTCTGACTTTATATAATACAATCCTATCTTAGAACGCAAGCATATTTCATCCCACTGTGAGATTGCTAAAAAACATGTAATATATGATATGGAAAATATTTCAAGCATTTAATCTTCTAAAGGGAGCATGCATGTATGCACTTAAGCACAACTTTTTATTTTATTTTATTTTTATTTATTTATTTAGATTGATAAAAAGGTTTATTATGGGGTTTGGAAGTAAAGTTAAAGTCTAGTTAGTAAAGGGTGAAGGTAGAGACAAAGGGGCACCGGAAATAGGATTCCAGTGGACAGAGATCCTTGACATGCCAGGTGTAAGGCTGCCATGTTAGGAACCTCTGCAAAGAGGAGCTCTCTCAAGCTCCAACTTGGCTCTTTTATAATAAGAGATTTAGCCAAAGGGGCCTGTGGGTGATGTCCCAAGTTGGCTCAGATCTGGGTGGGGGTTGTGAGAGCCCGGATCTCCTATGGGAATTCAAAAGGATTTTGAAAGGATTTGTGAGTCAAAGGTCCTAGCTTCTTCAATTGATAATGAATCAGCTAGGAGGGGTTGGGAATCAGAAAGGAATAAATCAGTCTGAAAGGATTAGTTCCCTAAAGCGAGCACAACCCACTTCATTCCCTGAAAGGATTAGTTTCTTAAAGGGAGCACAACCTACATCATGCCCCCCTCAAGCAGTTAAAACTTAAATTCATTTAAGAAAAAAAGACTTGGGGCAGAGTCTCCCAAGGCAGAATTAAAGATTTGATCCTTCAAAGATTTTCCAAGCTTGGGATCCCCTCTTCATTCCTCCCTCAAGCAGTCACCTTCAAATGCATGTGGGAAAAGGGGCGACGATCTCCTCTTAACTGCTTTGAGCTAAAAGGGTCGTAGGGATTTGGGGTTTCATGCCAGGAGGCAGGGCATGAGGTAGAGCACAACTTTTTAAATGAAACTTTACTCATACCAGTTAGTACTGGGCTCATTTCCTCTATTTTGTAATAGTCTGAAATAGGTTGGTGTGTAGAGTGGTTAGAGCACTGGACCTGGAAATTGAAAGATTTGAATTCAAATCCAGACTCAAACACTTTTTAGGTGCATGACCCTGGTCAAGTCATAATCATCATCTGGTTCCTCAAATACAAGCTGAGGATAATAACACTCTTAACCTCCCAGGGTTACTGTGAGGCCCAGGTGTCTGGCACAGAGAAGGTACTTAATTAATGTCTATTCCTTTTCTTTCCCCCACAATCCTTCCCACTGAAAGCCTTCCCTTCCATCAAAGCCCCGCTTGGTCACCCTTTCTTAGTGGGTCTTCCTCAATCCCAAGCTCCTTGCTCATGGGATCATTCCCTGCTGGTTTTTCAAATACAATTCATCTAGACATCCCTGCTGTACCTGGTCCTTCTGCCTTGTATTGGCTTTGTGCCATATCTTCCATACCTTCTATGACTGTGAACTTACCAAGGACAGTGCATAATTAGTGCACAGTGTCAAACTGAATTGAATTCAGGGTTTTCCCGGGGCCTTTTGTTTTGAAATATGGGCTTATTTAATTTGTATCTTTAAATAATTCTTTACAGACTGATTATATCTCTAGGATTACATCTACAGCAATGTTTGTTGAAGTCATGCCACAAGACTCAACTATTTTTTCCCTTTTGATAGTGCTTTATTTTTCCAAATACATGCAAAGGCAGTTTTCAACATTCACCTTGGCAAAATCTTATGTTCCAAAATTTTCTCCCTCTCTCTTCCCCAAGTCCCTTCCCAAGACAGCAAAGCAATTTAGTATAGGATATCAATATGTACAATTCCTCAAAATATATTTTCATATTTTTCGTGCTGCACATAAAAAAATCAGATCTAAAGGGAAAAATGGCAAAAAATAGCAACAAGCAAAGGAACAACTATAACAACAAAGGTGAGAATACATATGCAGTCCCCTTCATCCCTCTGGGTGCAGATGACTCTTTCCATCACAAGTCTGTTGGAACTGGCGTGAATCATCTCATCGTTGAAAAGAGCCGTGTGCTTCAGAATTGATGACCAGGTAACCTTGTTATTGCTGTATACAATGATCTCCTGCTTCTATTCACTTCACTCAACATCAGTTCATGTAAGTCTCCTAGGTCTCTCTGTAATCATCTTGCTGATTGAGAAACTTAATTTCTTCAAGATTCCACTACTTCCTTGATGCTGCTTCATCTTCAAAAGCTTGAAGAGGCTCACATGGGATAGACCCGAGGGGAGTTCATTTATTTCCATTCTTTTGTCAAAGCTCTCCATTGGGCCTCCATCCAGAGGTACACCCATATTGGTTATTATTATCATTATCTTTTCTGATGAAAATGGCTTGTGAACTTTCTTGCTCTATTTTTTTAATATTCTACATTTTATTGCACAGATGGGACAACTTGATGGTTCAGTAGATAAGAGTAGCTGAGACTGCAGTCAGCAAGATGAGTTCAAATTCAGACTTAAACATCTGCTAGCTGTGCGACCCTGGGCAAATCACTTACCCTTGTTTGCCTCAGGTTTTCTCTTTTGGGAAATCAGCTGGAGAAGGAAATGACCAACTACTTCAGCATCTTTGCCGAGATAACCCTATTTAGGGTCACGAAGAGTGGGGTATGACTGCAATAGCTAAACATGTAAAACATTGCACAGATGGATGAGATGAGTGTCTGGTTATTGAAGCAGAATATTTTGAGTCATCTCCTCCCCTGCAGACTCCCTGAGAATAGCCTTGATACAACACCATGTGGCGATGGGATGACAGAGATGATGTGTCCTCTTCATGCATCCTGTTCATGTACATCATGCATCCTCTCCACACTCCCTTCTGATAAATATCTCTAGGTTTCTCTATTTTGAAAGCTTTTCTCTTCATTTCAAGTCGTTTGAAGGTTATGAATATTTAATATGTTAATATATATTTAAACAAAAAAGTTCATAAATTTTATGAATCAGTCTTCTATCCAGGCATTTGTAGTCACAGTTCTATTCCTAATAATGTTTTAGTTTCAGTAATTCTGAATGACTTTTTGCAGCTTTTATACAAGGTTTTGTTTCCTTTTTTAAAAAATATAAAAGGTATTAAGCTTTTGTTGTCTGATTCTAGATAGCTGAGAAGGTTTTTTGGGGGGCTCATGTAGATGTAATTTTTTGCACCCTCAGTGATGTTTCCATCACTTCATTCATCGCACAAACTGCATTAATTTAAAAACCATATCAACAAGCTGGTCTCTTTAAAGATAACAGGCCTGATCTTTAATTACCATCCTATATATGAACTACTCTGTTCTAATGAACAGAAAGTCAGGTCTCAGCCATGTGTTGGGCATTTCTTTGTTGAGTTGATGCAGATGCAGATTCCATCCTTCAAGTGTTGATTCTTGTCATGAATCCACCATTTTTACTTAGATCTCATTAATCCAGTGATTTCTTCCTCTTAGTTTTTATTCCTGCTCAGTAAGATGAGGTCTGTTTTTGGCTAATCAGTTTGCTATAATTGTTTAACCTTATCAATTTTCTTTCTCCTATTGGATGAAGTATTATTTATTCCTATTATGCTAATAATGCTTATGAGATAATTTCCTTGTAGTTGGGATGTTGATTCATGTGAAATGGCCTCTAGAAACCCTTTTTAGTCTATTATCTTGTTCTTGTGGTACGTGAGTCAAAAACCAAGTCCATTGTTATCTCCTGGTGGCTGATATGAATTACTTAACTTGGTTAATGAAGAAAATACTCTTTCTTTGAGCCTCTATGATTCAGAATAACTTTTTGAAAAGTCATCACAGGTACATTTAGACATGATCTACTATTACCGGGGGAACTGATTTTACCCAGTAAAATATTTGATCAGAATCTTTTTTGAACCAGAGGGCTCTAATATATTGAAAAGCAAAGTTTCATGATTCTTGTTTGATTCTGTTAATAACCCTGTTTTATCTTTAATACCACATCGAGTCAAATGAAGAATAAAACCCCAAAACCATTTTGGCTAAGAGATCTGTTGTTATTCAGAAGCTTTTTCTCGCTCTGAGTTTTAAGAACATTGAATGATTTTCTATTAAGCTAAGCACAGATGCGAAATATTTCTATAAATGTAAGATGCCGTATTCATGTCTCACTAGTTCTATATTGCAATAGCAATTTAGCTAAAGATACATGAATATCACACACATTCGTAGGCAACAAAACAAAAGAGAAACTTTAAGAAAAGTTTGATTGCCTCAATTCTGTTCCGGAGTTGGGTGCTGAAAATGTATTCTTCAAGGGTACATTTTAATATAATAACCTAAGCCTGAATTCTTTGCCTGAATACTGTGATAAAATATATCCAAGTGGCATTTTAAACTAATAACATAATGCTCATAAACACCCATGTGTCCTAGAATGAGTTGTCAGAATGAAGATCTTTGAGGAATCTAGTGAGAATTTCCCTAAAAAAACAAACAAAGAAATAAAAATCTGGGATGTGTTGTTCATGCTTTCAAGAAAAGGGGTTAAACTGACAATTATTACTCTGAATTTTGTCCACAAAACATATATGCAATTTATTTAATATTGTGAATTTTTCTTAATATGTAATGAGATATGTAAGGTGTAAGAATTGTGTAGGGTGACTATGTACATCTATGCAGACCTTGAAATATAATATAAATATAGTGCAGCCATTGAAAAATTTCCATTTCAATTAAAAATTACCATGCACTGAATTCTATAATAATGGGAATCACTACTCTAGATAGATGGCCATGGTAGAACTATGGACGATCTTAAACCTGGTTTGGGGATTTCTCATTTTAAGGATAACAAGAACTGAATGACATTTCTTGAATAACTTTGGTTTTTTGTAAAGGGCTGAAACTCTTGAGTTAATGCACTGAGGTCAGACAATCGAGCACTTGAGGCTAATTACTAAATGGACAATATTCTATAGGAATATTCTTGGAAAATGGCTCTTCCCACTATCCTGTGCTGGCCCAATCATTTGGTGTATACAGAGAATTGTGGGAGGGACTGGGGGGTGGAGTGAGACTAGCCAGGGTCACTTCTGAGCGGGAGATGAAGAGGAGAGGTGGCAGAGATTCTGCTTCTATCCCCTTGACTTCTACCACTGAAGGGCAAGTATAAAGACTTTTGCTTATCCTGACCCCTGCTGATTTTAAGGTATCCAGGGTGCTAATGCCGTCATCACAGTTTTTGTGACAATAAAATTGTTTTTCATAATGGTTAAAAGGGCAATCCAACATGCTCTAAACTTGGAGTCTGGACCCCAATCCCCAAACCTGCTTTGCTCAATACTTGTCCCTAAATATGTGACCTGGTCAGGTCATACCACTGAGAAACTTTGACCCCAAGTCCACAATGCAGAGCTTGGACGCGAGAAGCCCTGGCACCTACATCTACAGCCAATGATCTGAATTTTTACTTCTACCCACAGTGGAAAATGGTCTGTCCTTCCCCTGCCAAGTGACTGTCTCCATTTTAAACCGTTTCCTTCCGTTGATGAGCGACAGCCTCATCCCCAAACTTTGCCATTTTGGAGGGGCTTCTCGTAGCCGGGAGGGCTGCCCCCTTGGGATGGGTTTTCCCAGAGAGATGACGGCCTAGGAATCTGTGTTCACCTTTGTTTTGTGGAGCAATCTCTTTTCTCTCTAAACCTGGTGCTGGACAGTGTATGAAACAGCCGGATGGTGCGGTGCTTGGCGTGGTGGACCTGAAGCTTGATGTTGCAGTCTGAATTCTGCCATTCATCCTCTCTAGGACACAGGAAGTTCACTTCCCCTCGGCCTCAGTTTCCCTGTTTGTAAAAGGGAGATAATAACAGCGCCTATCTCACAGTATTGTGATAGAAATATTTCTAAAGTACTTTGCAAACATTAAAATACTACATAAATACATAATTAATTTGTTGTATTATGTAGTGTTTACATCCATAGGGGGCCTCCTCTGCCTTTCCTGGGGAAACTCTACAGAATTTCTTTGAGTTGCTCCCCCTTCTCTGTACCCTCCAGTTCACCCCTTGCTGTAAGTTCTTTTCCCCAGTGAGGTCAGGAAGCTTACTTTGTTCCAGGAGCCAGACTTGCTCATAGCAATGGGGGAGGAGGGTAGGTTAGTGATAAAAATCAGTACTTTTTTTTATTAATAATGCACTATAATAAAAGCCACTCCAACCCAGGGAGATGTGCAGCATGATGAGTCTGCCATGATCAGTCTCATAGGTGGCCCAGGCACTTGAGTCTAACTCAGGTCCATAGTGTTACTGTGGATCAAAAAGATTTCTACAACATTTGGGCAATTCTCATCATTTTTTATTGCTTAATTTTAATAAGGCTGTCTGTGGAACAGTATTTGTGTTGCATCAAGGCCAAAGAATCTCGAAGTTTTGCTAAGACTTGGAGGAAGCCAGGAAGTTGCCTCCACCATATTCTATCTCATGCTCTTAGGTTTATAAAGGTAATATTTATTTTAGCTTGAGCATTCCGTGTGTGAGAACATATTTAAGGGAAAGAAAAAAATAATATGTTACTTGGAAACTTTGACTGTATATGAAGTTTTTCCAGAGTAATTTGCTATAATTTAAAGTCAAACTGTACTATATCAAAGCTGGATTACTCCAAAGATAGCTACTCAGTGTTTTACATATACATTTTTATATTTCATGCAAAGGTATTGGTTAATTTTATGAGTTTTATGTAGTAATATAGACTATCTTATTATGGTATTGATTATTTACTTAAAATAGAGGATTAAGTGGAAGTGAATTTAGTACTTTTTAAAGAAATTGCATTTCTTCAATAGCAAATGAAGACAATGCAAAGTTTGAAATTGCAATTATAAATTATTCTTCTCCCTTTATCATAATTTTCAATTCCAGCAGGCAATAAGGTGGTGCAATAGAGTGTCAGGTCTGGAGTCAAAGCCAACCGCAGACATTCTCTAGCTTCATGAATGTAGACAAGTCATTTTAACCTCTGCCTCAGTTTGTTCAATGGGAGTAAAAGAAGCAACTACTTCCCAGGTGGATATGAGGATCAAATGAGGGCCTGGCACACGGTAGTCTCTTTATAAATGCTTAATCCCTGCCCATGCCATATATGAATAAAATGCCTTATTATAGTCCTCCTTGAAGCTTGTTTTTAATATTTATCCTGTGTATAGCTTGTTGAGGAACAGACATTTGTGCCTTGTTTTCCTTCATTAGCTCATGAGCTCTTTGAAGGCTGGGACAGTTTTGGACTCAACCTTTGTATCCTGGGGCTTAGTCCAGTGCCTGGCCCATGGGGAGCATTTAGGTATCGTTTGTGCACTTAACCTGGTGTTATGCAAACAAGCCAATAGGGCAATCTCTCCTCCCTGAGAGTGTGATATCAATAATCTCTCAAGTTCCATGAAGATACGAGCCCTGTCTTGTCTGGGAGCTAAATTTTGTGTCTCCTCCAGCATCTAATTCAATGTTTTGTTGGTCTCTCCCCTCCCCTCCTTTTTCCTTCCCCTTTCTTCTTCTTCTCTCCCCTTTTGTCCCCTTCCCCCAATTTTTCTCTCTTTCCCTCCACACCCCTCTATCTCACTCCTTTTCTGTTCTCTCCTTTCTTTCTCCTTCCCTTCCTCTCTCTCTGTGTATCTCTTTGTGTCTGTCTGTAGCGAGCTGTCGTCTCCAGAAGCTGCCGGATCGCTCTCTGGGAGATCTGCTGTGTCTACTCAAATCTCTCAGACAGATTCTTCTTCCTGTAGCGAACCATTGTCTCCAGGCAGTTGCCCTTAACTCTTATCCAGAGAAGTGACTTCCCTTCCTGCAGAGAGCCCCATCAGGCCTGATGTAGAGCAGAGACTTCTCCTATCTCTGGAGTGGTGTCCTCTTTTATCCTCCCAGAGAATGGGCGTGGGATAATGCAAGGGCTTCTGGGAAGAACCACTTCAACCAATGAGCTTGCTCCTTCTAGGATTCCTAAGGTGTAAACTCCCTTTACAGGTCTGAGCCAGAGAACTGTCAAATCAACCTGAGTTCTCACCTTGTAATTGTCCAGACAACCTGAGTTCTCACCTAGTAATCCTAACATCTGTCTCTGTTTCTGTCTGCCTTTCTATCTCTCTCTCCCCTTTTGTCTCTCTCTGTTTCTGTCTCTGTCTCTATCTCTTTCTTTGTTTCTCTGTCTCTGTCTCTATCTCTTTCTTTGTTTCTCTGTCTCTCTCTCCCCTTTTTTTCTCTCTGTCTTTGTCTCTGTCTCTCTCCCCCCCTTTTCCTCTTTGTCTCTGTTTTTCTCTCTCGCCTTCCCTCCCACCCCTGTTTCTAGTGGTCCTTTGATTAGTATTTGTTTAATTGCTTCATTCATTTGAAATAAGGCATGACTGTAGGAGAGCTAAAGAAAACATCGTACAAAAATAGAGTCCGTGCATAATTGGGTATTTATGTGCCAAGCACCACTTCCACTTTAGAGTCTGAACTTACAGAGCAGCTCTTGCTGATTGCCCTCCCTTTCTTTTTGACTATTCCCTGTCTACACTGAGCAGATTTTGGTGGGAAGAAATGAAAGGAATAGAATTATCGTTCTCAGCAATCCTGATGACGCCTTTCTCATGATGGACAAATGCAAAAGGAAGAAAAAGATGAGGAAAAACAGATGACAGGACTTGAGACAAAAAGCTAGAGGTGGATTTAGGGAAGGTGACGTTTGTTTACATGGAGGAAAGTTGAGTAAAAATTAGTAAAGGAATGAGAAGCTGCATCCGTAGAGGCCGAAGAACTGGTTCTGGCCACGTTTTTGTTGGAGCTGTGGTTTTGTTGGTGTGTTTGTTTGAGGATTTCCAGAAGTGCTTAAACCTCAGCAGTATTTGAATTTGAGTTTTCTTTTGTCTTCCTTCATTGAAATTAAGTTTCTGTTGTTAGTCAGTCTTTCAGGGGTCCAACTTTTATTCCCCATTCACCAGAGCATCCCAGGTCCTTGTATCCACCACTGTCTCCTGATGTCTGTCCAAGCTCATGTTCATTGTTTCCATGACGATGTCCATCTCATCATGGGCCCTCCCCTTTTCCTTTTGCTTTCAATCTTTCTCAATATCAGGATCTTTCCCAGGTAGTCTTATTTTCTCATTACGTGGCTGAAGTTTTGACCTTCCTGTCACTGACCTGAATTAATTTTTAAAAGTATTGAGTGGAGGCAGCTGGATGGTACAGTGAGTGGATAGGGCAGTGGCCTTGGAGTCAGTAGGACCTGAGTTCAAATACAACCTCAGATACTTAACATGTGTAGCTTTGTGACCCTAGGCAAGTCACTTAACCCCAATTGAGATTCACAAAAAATATTGATGGGTTTGATTTAATTGCTGTCTAAGGGACTCTCAAAAAGTCTTTTCAAGCTCTGCAGTCTCTGTACCAATTCTGTGGCACTCAACTTTCCTTAAAAATCAACCCTCCTAGCCATACATTATTATTGGAAAAATAAAACAAAAAACATAACTTTGACTATATGGACATTTGTTGCCAAGGGGATGTCTCTGCTTTTTAGTTTGCTTCCCAGATTTGCCATAGATCTCCTTCCAAGGAGAAAGGAACGTTTAATTTAATGACTGCAGTCACTATCTGCAGTGATCTTTGAGCCCAGTCATATATAATCTGACACCTTTTCCATTTCTTCTCCCTCTCTTTGCCAGGAAATGATGGGACTAGTTGCCAAGATTGTAGTTTTTTTTTTTTTTTATATTAAGCTTCAAGCCAGCTTTTAAAAATATTTTAATATTATTTTTTAAATACATACAAAGGTAATATTCAACATTTACCTTTGCAAAAATTGTGTTCTGATTTTTTTACCCTCAATCTCTCCTCAAGACAGCAAGCAATCTGCCATATATTTGTCATGCTTCATGCATACACACACCCACACAATCAGATCAAAAGGAAAAAAAAAAACTCAAGGAAAAAAGAACAAGCAAACAAACAACAAAAAAGTTTTCATAGTTCTCTGACTGTGAATGACACTTTCCACCACAAGTCTATTGGAATTGCCTTCAATCATTGTTGAAGAGAGCCCAGTCCATCACAGTTGATCATCATGTAATCTTATTGTTTTTGTGTATAATAAACCTCCTGGTTCTACTCACTTCACTCAGCATCAGTTCATGTAAGTCCCTCCTGGACTTTCTGAAACCATCCTGTGGTTCCTTTCTTATAGAACAACTTTATTTCATAACATTCATCTATCATAACTTACTCAGCCATTCTCCAACTCTTGACCATCTATTCACTTTCCAGTTTCTTGCCACTACAAAAAGGGCTGCCACAGACATTTTTACACATGTGGGTCCCTTTCCCTTCTTTAAAATCTCTCTGGGATATAAGCCCAGTAGGAACACTGCTGGATCACAGGGTGTGCAGAGTTTGAAGGCCCTTTGGGCAGAGTTCCAAATTGCTCTCCTTTCAAGCTAGCTTTTACCTTGACCTCTTTGACCCTCATCAAGATGTGCCTTCATTCCTCTTCCCTTTCTGCCATCGTAATGGTGCCATCTGCATATCTGAGATTGTTGATATTAGTTCCAGTTTACTGATTCATCCAGCCTAGCATTCTGCACAATATTCTCTGAATATAAATTAAATAAGGTGACGATATACTGACTTGTCATTTTCCTTTCCTTATCTTAAGCCAGCGAGTTGTTTCCTGTTCAGTTCTAATTGCTAGTTCTTGACCCACATATGCAGGTTCTTTGAGACAAGTAAGATGTTCTGATGCTCCCCCATCTTTAGGGATTTTGAGTTGAAACTGAATTTTAGTGGCAGCCATTTAAATGATCCAGTACCCTAGCTCAGCAGAACCCTAAAGCATATAGAGTAGACTGGGCATTTCTAAATACTCTTTTTCTGTGGCTTAGTTGGGGAATGTTAGGGAAGTAGAATAATAGTATAAGTGAAGTAATTTGTAATTATTTGGAATAGATATTTCATACGTTCTAGTCACCTATTACTAAATTCTCATTAACGAAAAAGCTTTATAGAGATGAGCTATATATGCATGTAGTTTATAAAGCTTCATTTTGATTATTGATAGTATCTATAGCAGCCCAGCAATTATTAAGTGCTTGGTGTGTTCCAGCCACTGTGCTCACTCAGTACTGGGGATAAAAATCAAAGTCCTAACAGCCCTTCCTCACCTAGTTTTCATTGCAAGAGGGGAGACATAACATGAATCAGCAGGGCCTAGCAGATAAGCCAGAATAGAGGGAAAATTTCATTAGCAGGAGTGTTCCAGCATCTGGGGTTGGGGTGGGCGTGGGGAACCAGAAAATGCCTCCAACTAAAGGTTGCTCTGGAGCTAGTATTTGAAGTAAACCAGGTCTAAAGGAGAGTAGGGGCATGGAGTTGGGGAGCGAGCACGTTCTAGGTATGGGGGCAACCAATATACAGTGAGGCAGGGAGATGGTAAGTGGGGTAATGGGTGTGAGAGACCTTGGGGAATATCACGCCTGGACTGAGGAGGGCATAGACAAGAGCTCAGTGTCCCACTGGAAAAGGTAGAAGGGGGCCACAGTTCCCACAGGAACTAAAATCCAGAACACTTATTTTTTGTGGATTTGTACTTTCATAAACTTTCAAAGTATTCAAACCCCCTCCCCCCCCCAAGGGTATTTTCTTATTGCTGCCATATTCCTTTTATCTTTTTACTTACCTTTACTATTTGTGATGATTGCTTTTTTTTTTTATACTTTTGTATATATTTCTCATTGTTATTAGAAAGACAGAATGAAAGGTAGCGGCTACAATGTCCTAATAATTTTCTCTTGGAGACAAGTAGACCTAATTTCTAAATACATAATAGCTGAGCTGCACTCTCTTAAACTAATAACTCTTTGAAGTATAGACCTTTAAAATTTCTGTCCTTCATGCTTATGCATTTTACACGTTATTAATGGCACATTAGATATTACCGTAAAAACCTCAGCTCTCCCATAATGTCTTGAAAACTTTCATTAATATGTTAATTTGAAGCCCTTTGCAGATAATGCTTTGTCAATCTTTTGAAAGTACGGCACAATGCATTCTAAAAAGTATATGCTTATTCTTTGTACTCACTGAATAATTACCATGACCAACAATTTCCTTGAATTCTGAAGATCATTTTAACCAATGTTTTTCTGTTGAACTCCATGTCATCATTTCAAATGACTCTTATCAAAGTTTTGAAGATGGAGACTTCACCGTGTTTAATCGGAATGTAAGACGCTTGAAGGCAAGGGGCTGGCATGTTTCTTTTTGACCATAGGGTCCTTAATATGTGCATCATGACTGACATGTTCTTGTAGTCTCTCCGGTGACCTTCCCAATGTGGAATTCATGTGAAACCATTGGAAAGGTCTCTCTTTTGGAATCTCAAAATTCTCTTCTGGACCTCTTCCTTGTTAGTGTCAAACTTGTCTCTCAGTCCGCATGGAATGATCACATTGAGTTGTTAAGGGATCAAAGTTCTCTCAATTTTTCTTTCCCAAATTTTGTATGATTTTGGGGTGTCAAGGCAGAGGGATGTCTTACTGGTTGAGAATCTGTAAGATACTTTAGTGCTGCAGTCAGTCAAATCACATTTAGAAAGGTCCAGTTATGGACTAGGCACTGCACTAAGTTCTGTGGATACAAAGAAAGGCAAAAAAATTTGGGCCTGACCACAAGGAACTTAATTAAATGGAGGAGACATGTTGACAACTATATATGGAATATGTCTCAGAGGCAGACATTAGGCTTCATTGAGGCATTCGGGGAAAGGATCTTTTTTTTTTTTTTTTTTTTTTTTTTTCTTAATAAATTTTTATTGAATTACTGTAAATATATGTATATCACATAACACCTAATAAATTTTAAATTAGGAGCTTATAAGTTCCAACACTGTAATAACTACAAATATGCATTATTATAGACTCAGTCACAGTACCTTACAGAAGCTGTGTCACTTTTTTTTTTTTTTTTTTTTTTTTTTTTTCAGGTAGAATTATGTTGATATTTATTTATTTTTTTTTATTATATATATATATATATATATATATATATATATATATATTTTATAATATTATCCCTTGTATTCATTTTTCCAAATTACCCCCCCTCCCTTATTCCCTCCCCCCGACGACAGGCAATACCATACATTTTACATGTGTTACAATATAGTCTAAGTACAATACATGTGTGTGAATATCATTTTCTTGTTGCACAATAAACATTAGAATCCGAAGGTACATGCAACCTGGGCAGACAGATATTAGTGCTAACAATTTACATTCCCCTCCCAGTGTTTCTTCTCTGGGTGCAGCTACCTCTGTCCATCATTGATCAACTGGAAGTGAGTTGGATCTTCTTTATGTTGAAGATTTCCACTTCCATCAGAATACATCCTCATACAGTATTGTTGTTGAAGTGTACAGTGATCTTCTGGTTCTGCTCATTTCACTCAGCATCAGTTGATGTAAGTCTCTCCAACCCTCTCTGTATTCCTCCTGCTGGTCATTTCTTACTGAGCAATAATATTCCATAACCTTCATATACCATAATTTACCCAACCATTCTCCAACTGATGGACATCCATTCATCTTCCAGTTTCTAGCTACAACAAAAAGAGCTGCCACAAACATTTTGGCACATATATGTCTCTTTCCGCTCTTTAGTATTTCTTTGGGATATAATCCCAGTAGTAGCGCTGCTGGGTCAAAGGGTATGCACAGTTTGATAACTTTTTGGGCATAATTCCAGATTGCTCTCCAGAATGGCTGGATTCTTTCACAACTCCACCAGCAATGTATTAGTGTCCCAGTTTCCCCACATCCCCTCCAACATTTGTCATTATTTGTTCCTGTCATCTTAGCCAATCTGACAGGTGTGTAGTGGTATCTCAGAGTGGTCTTAATTTGCATTTCTCTGATCAGTAGTGATTTGGAACACTCTTTCATGTGAGTGGATATAGTTTCAATTTCTTCCTCTGAGAATTGTCTGTTCATATCCTTTGACCATTTATCAATTGGAGAATGGTTTGGTTTCTTATAAATTATGGTCAGTTCTCTATATATTTTGGAAATGAGACCTTTGTCAGAACCTTTGTTTTTAAAAATATTTTCCCAATTTGTTACTTCCCTTCTAATCTTGTTTGCATTAGTATTATTTGTACAGAAACTTTTTAGTTTGATGTAATCAAAATCTTCTATTTTGTGATCAATAATGATCTCTAGTTCTCCTCTGGTCATAAATTCCTTCCTCCTCCACAAGTCTGAGAGGTAGATTATCCTCTGTTCCTCTAATCTATTTATTATCTCCCTCTTTATGCCTAAATCATGGACCCATTTTGATCTTATCTTGGTATATGGTGTTAAGTGTGGATCCATATCTAATTTCTGCCATACTAATTTCCAGTTTTCCCAACAGTTTTTTCCGAATAATGAATTTTTATCCCTAATGTTGGAATCTTTGGGTTTGTCAAAGATTAGATTGCTATAGATGTACCCTTTTTTGTCCTTTGTATCTAATCTGTTCCACTGATCTACCGGTCTATTTCTTAGCCAATACCAAATGGTTTTGGTGACTGCTGCTATATAATATAGCTTTAGATCAGGTACACTTAGACCACCTTCCTCTGAGTTTTTTTTCATTAGTTCCCTTGCAATTCTTGACCTTTTATTCTTCCATATGAATTTTGTTGTTATTTTTTCTAGGTCATTAAAATAGTTTCTTGGGAGTCTGATTGGTATAGCACTAAATAAATAGATTAGTTTGGGGAGTATTGTCATCTTTATTATATTCGCTCGGCCTATCCAAGAGCACTGAATGTCTTTCCAATTATTTAAATCTGATTTTATTTTTGTGGCAAGTGTTTTGTAATTTTTCTCATATAATTCCTGACTTTTCTTTGGTAGATGGATTCCCAAATATTTTATACTATCAACATTTGTTTGGAATGGAATTTCTCTTTGTATCTCTTGCTGTTGCATTTTGTTAGTGATATATAAAAATGCCGAGGATTTATGTGGATTTATTTTGTATCCTGCCACTTTGCTGAAATTTTGAATTATTTCTAGTAGCTTTTTAGCAGAGTCTTTGGGGTTCTCTAAGTATACCATCATGTCATCTGCAAAAAGTGATAGTTTAATTTCCTCATTTCCTACTCTAATTCCTTGAATCTCTTTCTCAGCTCTTATTGCCGAGGCTAGCGTTTCTAGTACTATATTGAATAGTAATGGTGATAGTGGGCAACCTTGTTTCACTCCTGATCTTACTGGGAAAGGTTGCAGTTTATTTCTATTGCATATTATGCTTACTGACGGTCTTAAATATATACTCCTGATTATTCTAAGGAATAATCCATTTATTCCTATACTCTCAAGAGTTTTTAGTAGGAATGGATGTTGGATTTTGTCAAATGCTTTTTCTGCATCTATTGAGATGATCATATGGTTCTTATTAATTTGATTATTAATATGGTCAATTATATTAATAGTTTTCCTAATATTAAACCAGCCCTGCATTCCTGGAATAAATCCTACTTGATCATAGTGTATTATCTTGGAGATGATTTTCTGAAGTCTTTTTGCTAATATCTTATTTAAGATTTTAGCATCAATATTCATTAAGGAGATTGGTCTATAATTTTCTTTCTCAGTTTTCGATCTACCAGGTTTAGGTATCAGTACCATGTCTGTGTCATAAAAGGAATTTGGTAGGACTCCTTCATCCCCTATTTTTTCAAATAATTTATATAACATTGGGGCTAATTGTTCTTTAAATGTTTGGTAGAATTCACATGTGAATCCATCTGGCCCTGGGGATTTTTTCCTGGGGAGTTGATTAATAGCTTGTTCTATTTCTTTTTCTGAAATGGGACTATTTAAGCAATTTATCTCCTCCTCTGTTAATCTAGGGAGCCTATATTTTTGGAGGAAGTCATCCATTTCACTTAAGTTATCAAATTTATTGGCATAAAGTTGGGCAAAGTAACTCCTTATTATTTCTCTAATTTCCTCTTCATTGGTGGAAAGATCCCCCTTTTCATTTGTAAGACTATCAATTTGATTTTCCTCTTTCTTTTTTTTGATCAAATTTACCAAAGGTTTATCTATTTTATTGGCTTTTTCATAAAACCAACTCTTGGTTTTATTTATTAATTCAATAGTTTTTTTACTTTCAATTTTATTGATTTCTCCTTTTAATTTTTGTATTTCGAGTTTAATTTTTGGTTGGGGGTTTATAATTTGGTCTTTTTCTAGCCTTTTAAGTTGTAAGCCCAATTCGTTAATCTTCTCTTTCTCAATTTTCTTCAAATAAGCCTCTAAAGATATAAAATTTCCCCTTATTACCGCTTTAGCTGCATCCCAAAGATTTTGATATGATGTCTCATCATTATCATTATCTTGGGTGAAATTGTTAATTGTTTCTATAATTTGCTCTTTCACCCAGTCATTCTTTAAGATGAGATTATTCAGTTTCCAATTACTTTTTGGTCTATTTACCCCTAACTTTTTACTGAATGTAGCTTTTATTGCATTGTGATCTGAGAAGAAGGCATTTATTATTTCTGCCTTCCTACATTTAATTTTGAGATCTTTATGTCCTAGTATATGGTCAATTTTTGTATAGGATCCATGAACTGCTGAGAAGAAAGTATATTCCTTCCTATTGCCATTCAGTTTTCTCCAAAGGTCTATCATACCTAGTTTTTCTAATGTTCTATTTACTTTTTTAATTTCTTTCTTGTTTGTTTTGTGGTTTGATTTGTCTAAATCTGAGAGTGCAAGGTTGAGATCTCCCACTATTATAGTTTTACTGTCTATTTCTTCTTGCAGTTCTCTTAACTTTTCCTTTAGAAAGTTAGATGCTATACCACTTGGTGCATATATGTTTAGTATTGATATGGCTTCATTATTTATGCTACCTTTCAGCAGGATATAGTTTCCTTCCTTATCTTTTTTAACGAGATCTACTTCTGCTTTTGCTTGATCTGAGATAAGGATAGCTACCCCTGCTTTTTTGGCTTTACCTGAAGCATAATAGGCTCTGTTCCAACCTTTTACCTTTACTCTGTATGTATCTCCCTGCTTTAAGTGTGTTTCCTGTAGGCAACATATTGTAGGGTTCTGCTTTTTGATCCAATCTACTATCCGTCTCCGTTTGATGGATCGTTCATCCCATTTACATTTACAGTTAAAATTACTAATTCTGTATTTCCTGCCATCGTATTATCCCCAGATTATGCTTTTTTCCCTTGACCCCCCTGATCCCCCTCCCCGATATTTAATTTACAGACCCCCCTTGTGACGCGCAACCCTCCCTCTTTTTTTTTTTTTTTTTTTTTTTTTTTTAGGATCCCTCCCCCCTCCCTCCAAGTCCCTTCACTTATTCCCCTTTTCCTTTTCCCTTTTCCTCTCCCCCCTTTTAATGAGGTGAGAGAAAATTCTCTGAAAAACAAATATGTTAATTATTTACTCTTTGAGCCTCTTCTGATGAGAGTAAGATTCACACAATGATTCTCCCCCTCACTAAGTTCCCTCAGATATGGTGTATTTTCTATGTCTCTTCCTGGGATGTAGTTTCCCTCTTTTTATCACTCCTTCCCCTTTTTCTGAACCGACCTCCTTCCCTTTACTACACCCCCCTTTTTTTCTTTTATATCAGTAAAATCAAATTATCCTTGAGTATTTTTTATATACCCACAACAGAGTTACAGTTCTCAAGGGTTCTGTGTACCTTTTTCTGTTTCTCTTCAGTCTTGTGGATGTAGATCAAATTTTTTGTTTAAGTCTGGTTTTTTTCTTAGAAACATATAGAATTCCTCTGTTTCATTGAATGACCATCTTCTTCCGTGGAAAAAGATGCTAAACTTAGCTGGGTAGTTCATTCTTGGTTGCAGTCCTTGATCTTTTGCCTTACGGAATATCAGGTTCCAGGCCCTTCTATCTTTTAATGTGGAGGCAGCCAGATCTTGGGTGACCCTTATTGTGGCACCTTGGTATTTAAATTGTTTTTTTCTAGCTGCTTGCAGGATTTTCTCCTTTGTGTGGTAATTCTGCAGCTTAGCCACAATATTCCGTGGTGTTCTTTTTTTAGGGTCTATTTCAGAAGGAGTTCGATGAATTCTTTCCACATCTACTTTCCCTTCTGTTTCTATTATCTCTGGACAGTTCTCTTTGATAATTTCCTGTAAAATAGAATCTAGGCTCTTTTTTTGGTCATAGTTTTCAGGAAGTCCAATAATCCGCAGATTATCTCTCCTAGATCTATTTTCCAGGTCTATAGATTTTCCCAGTAAGTATTTGACGTTGTTCTCCAGCTTCTCATTTTTTTTGTTTTGTTTGACTGATTCTTGGGTTCTCTGTGAATCATTCATTTCTATTTGTTCCATCCTGACTTTTAAGGAGTTATTTTCTTCTTTCACAGTTTTTAGTTCTTTTTGTAAATGCCCAATTTCGTTTTTAAATGAATTATTTTGCTCTATTGAATTTTTTTCCATTTCCCTAATTTTCTTTTTTTGAGAATTATTTTCTTTTTCCAATTCAGAAATTCTATTTTCTTGAGACTTTTTTATCTTTTCCAATTCAGAAATCCTACTTTCCTGTGTTTTTTTAACCTTTTCTAATTCACTAATTTTGTTTCCCTGCATCTCCTGTGAATTCTTTATTTTTTCCAACTCCAATTTCAGGATGTTGTTATTCTCTATCATAACTTCCCTTTCCTTGCCCCATTTTTCTTCAATCTCCCTCAATTTCTTAAGAGCTTCTTCTAGGAGAGAGTTATGTGATGGGGGGCAGGAATCGTTCCCCTTTAGGTTGTTATCTTCTGAATCTTTGCTGTTAACTTCCTCGGGGTTGGGTACCCGCTCTTTCTCTGTATAGAAGGAATCTATAGTTTTTCTAGCTTTTTTGCTCATACTTAAAAAATGTTTTGGGGTCTGTCCCTGGGGTAGGAAATTATTTACTTCTTTACCAGCTTCCTCCCAGACCGGATGGATGCAGCGGCCCCTGCGCCCGCGCTAAGAGAGAGCTCTGGGAGAGAGTTCCCCACCCCCTCCCTGGAAGTGCCCCAGAGGTGATTAGCACTGCTGTGCTTTGAGGGCGTAGAATAGTGAAGACAGCAAGAAGCTCAGCCTATGTGTCCGGGTGGGGAGTGGGTGTCTGCAGCAGGTGACGTGAGAAGCCCCTGCGCTCAAACTGGAAGTGTCTGCCAGAAACCGCGGTCCCTAGTTCAAAGGTTCCGCTTCTCTGGGACTTCCTGGAGCTGAGTTCCACTCCCTCCAGCTAAGCTAGGCCGTGTGTGTTGCCTTGGGCCGTATCCACCCACTTGTCAATCTCTTAACTATTCTCAGGAGGTAGCTGAGGCCACACCCCCTGGTGCCGAGTCTGCCGAGTCACCCCCAGGGTGGGGGGGGGGCAGGAAATCTAATCTGAGTTTTAAAATATTTTGGCTTTCTCTTCTGAACTGCTAAATAATTAGCAGAGAAGAGCTAACAGCCTGTGCCAGATTCCTTTACCTCAGTGGCTTCTCTGATCCCAGAGCCCCTCCCAGCGCAATGGGCGCAGTGTGCCCCTACCCCACCGTCTGTGCTGGTCTTTCTTATTCCTCCCCTGAGAACTGACCTTTCCTGTTGAAACTCCAGATTCTCTTCAGCTGGTAAGTCGTGCTTCCAGTCCTTGTGGTATCTATCAGTCCTGAGCTAATTTTGAGACTTAATTTATCTAATTGGTTGTGAGGGAGTGAGGACGTTCACTGAGTAGTGTGTTTCTTCTCCGCCATCTTGGCTCCGCCCCCCCAGCTGTCGGAAAGGATCTTTTGTAGAAGGTCAAAGTGGCGCAGCACTGGGCCTGGTTCTAAGTCCAAATCTGGTCCCGGACCCTTCCTTGATGTGAGACCCTGGGCAAGTCACTTGCGTGTGTTTGTCTTACCTCCACATCTGTAAAGTGAGCTGGAGAAGAAAATGGCTCTCCCGTGTCTCTGCCAAGAAAACACTGGCTGGGATCATGAAGAGTCAAGAATGACTGACCTGACAGAACAACAAAAAGCATTTAGGGAAGTAAGGCTGAGTTTGGGGGTGGACAATAAATCCCAGAGCCAATTGTATGGAGATAATTGAAACATGGAAGCTGATGTGATGGGGGATACCCACAGCTAGAGCACCTAATGTAGAATGGAGTTCCAGGTGAAGAAACAGAGAAGGACTGTTTGAGAGACAGTAAGAGGGAACAAGAGAGATAGTACAGAGAGCGTGCTGGTCAGATAAGAAAGCGCATCAAATGGGAGATATGCCGAGAGGATAGGAGAGAAATGGACATGTTTGTAGCAGAGGGAAGTAGCCAGCAGACAAGGAAGAGTGGAGAAAAAATCTGAAGGGTCGGGAGGAAAGCTGCTAGAGAAAATGGCAGGGGATGGTTTCCCTTGTGCATGTGGAGGGGATTGCCTTGGCCCAATGCTCCCTGCTTCCTGAGATGGGGATGAGGGAGGAGGTGAACTAAGATAGCTCGGTGAAGTAAGGTGAGTAGGTGCAAAGAGATCTCTGCAAAGGGCTTCATTTTCCAGTGAGAAAGAAAGCATGGTTCTGATCCGAGAGGTGGGGAATGGGGAAGCTGCGGAAAGTTTGAGAAAAGATGAAAAGATCTGTTGTACTTCTGGAAAGATGTACTTTGATGTACAATATTATTGTGGAAAGCCTGCCTTTCTATTTTTTTTTTTAAGGGAGGTATCATTCATTATCCTCAAGGTGTCTATCATTTCTTGTACTTATTTCTCATTTTTCAACATCAGTAGCTTAATTAGCGCACGCAGGGTCACAGTTGACTGTGATCATATTCTGATCTTTATTCATTTGGACATTTATTTTGATAGTGTCTTTAGAATTCATGCCATCTACAAACTATAAATGATTGCCACTGTTAGAAATGGTCACTTACATTAAAATACAATCAATTTCTTTTGTTTTCTGATATTTTGTGCTCATTATATCTATCCTATACTTATTTCTTTCTTGAAATTTCTTTAGGAATTAGCCCCTAATATCTACAATATGTCTCACTTGGTCGTAATATAGTAAGAGATATATGATAAGGGTTACTTAGGAGACAGAAGATATATATTTATTTGACTATTAATATTCAGACACTGAAAAATAATTGGAATTTGGAGACTCTCAAAGAATGAGTTGTCTCTTATTCACATATTGGTTAGAAGGCAAAACTATTATAGATGATATGGATGAATCACTGAAAATCTCAGTGGTCTTTCAAGATATATATAAGATCTTATCTAGTGATCAAGAAGTAGTTGTGCTACTCCTACGATTGGATTTCCATATTCATCAAGGCAACTAAAATGTATTTGGTGCCTATCAAATATAAGCAGGATAGATGAGAGTCCAGTACTTCTCTGTCTTGAAGTAATGGGGGTCTTCAAAATCCTTTTTTCCCCTCTTTTTCTTTCCCTGTCAGGAGTTATGTCTCCAGATCAAAATTATAATAGCTTCAGGTTGGAAGAAACACCAATTTCCATCATTCTGTGACCCTGGGGATATTGATGATTGATAGTGTCTATTTTATAAAATAATAAACTTTCAAATCATTATTATAAGTGAAAATCTTTTAACTAGAGAGAAATTATGGCCAGTAGTAATTCTTTACATTTGTATAATGCTTGAAGGTTTACAGAATATCATACAAAATTATCAACCTCATTATATCAAAATATTAATCAACATGTGGTAAATTAGAAGAATTGTTTGCTCGGTAGACCTGTTGTTATCATTTCATTTCAACTGACAATTTCCATTTGAGATATTTGAGTTGATGTTGAGCTGCTGTTGCTTACGGGGGGAAGAGAGTTTGGTACTTGATTGTTTTTAGCAAAAGAGTACTCCACTGAACTGGAATGATGAATCTGGATGAGAGAGTGCAGGGGCAATTTTCAGCCACTTACTCTTTTGAGGTAGGAACATTGGAGTTGGGTTTGCTCATGTGGTCCCCTCTTGTTTTTTAAGACAATTGGACTCTTACTGAACCTTCAAGACCCTTTGAAACCTTTCAGAGGCCTTGCATTGGATGCTTAAACTTCTATAACAATTTAAAACAATTATGATATATCTTAAGTTAAAAATATTGATGTAATTCTTTTCTATATCTTCCTACACAACTTCCACTGTTTCAGGGACAGCAGGCCCAGTCGTAACTCAAACTATTAGAAATGAGCTTTGATGGAAAGACCAATGGATTTAGAGTCAGAACAGCTAGGTTTAAACCCCTTATTACTCCTATAATCTTTCTCAATTGGGAAGCGAGGACTTTGGAGGAGATAAGTTCTGAGTCCTGGTGCTCTGAATCCCTTCTCCTGCCGAGTACCCAGCATCAAGCTCAGTGCATGGCAGATATTTGGCAAAGAAGAATTTCTGTTCTTTGGAAGTTTCCAAGCCAAGGCTTGAAAGGATTGATCAGAAAGGATTCTTTTGAGAGGATAGGGTAAATTGGATGGTCTTAGAGATCCCTTTCTATTATGGAATTTTATGAGAAAAAGATTGTTGAACTTGAATAGAGGATTTATTTGGCCTCTCAGGAATCAATAGAGGAAGGAGCCTTGAATCCCATATTAGAAGTCTAGGGCCGAGTTCTTCATGATCAAAAGATGGCCCCTGAAATTTGATTCTATATTTGGATGACTTCGCTATGTACTGTTTTTCCCAAATTGGAAACTGAGTCAGGCTGCATAGGTATTTTTCACTCTTCTTGGCATATTTAAGTAATACATATCTAAATATTGTATCTCAAGAGGATTTGCCAGTGAAAAAGTACTGTGAAATCACAAATGTAACTGCTTTTTTTTTAATGACTTTTATGATACACATAGACATACATATATACATACATATATTTATATACACATACACACACACTTCAGAACAGCTTTGGTGTTCAGTAATAAATCAGTTTCTAGGTTTAATGGTATGAAAACTTTATTATTATTGTTAGATTAGCAAGATTTCAGTGGATTATTGTTTTTGATAACTTTTTCTCTGTAAAGGATATATAATGAAGTACGATGAGAGATATGACAAAATATTCCAAAACTCAAGTTTATTGACCATGGAAATAATATTTTGAAAAAATATAGTACTTACTCTGAAAGAGAATAATCATCTCCACATTTCATTCATTTGATATAAGCTGTTAAGTACCTATTATGGATCACTGTGCTGGGCATTTTATCAAAAGAAAAAATTGCAAAATAATTTTTAATCTCAAAGAATTTATGTTCTACTGAGGGAAGACAACCTGTGAATCTATTGTTGAAGTAATCACAAAATATTTCTTTGGAGACCAGATCTGGGACTTGGTACAAAAAGATCCTAGCAAGGAAATTCCTTCTATCAATGAATTTTGCCACTCATTGATTTAGAAATGTGTGAATAAGTGATAATTCATTCTTTGAGTTTCCAAGTTCAAATTACTTTCCAGAGTCTGAATAAATGTCAAAAGGCAGCTAGAAATTTCTAACAAGAAGATATTCTTCTTTGTTTCCAGTTGTTGGCTACCACGAAAAGAGTTGCTATCAAGATTTTTTTATCTGATGGGTACTTTCCTTCTTTCTGTGATATCTTTAGAGTATAGATTTCTTAATACTATAGTTGGGATAAAAATATGCATAATTTGCTAACTTTTGGGGGGTAGTTCCAAATCGCTTTCCCGAGTAGCAGAACCAATTTGTAGCTCCAACCACAAAGCATTAATGTGTCTATTTTCATGCATCCCTCCCAACGTTTTTCCTTTTTTTACTTGTCTTCTCTTTGCCTTCTTTTTTATCTTCCTTCTTTGTCTACTTTACCAGTCTGATGGATGTGAGATTGATTTAATTTGAATATCTCTAGTTATTAGGTATCTAAATAAAGTATATTTTTCATGCATATTGTTGCTAGTTCCAATTTTTTCCTTTAAAACTCTGTTTATAATCTTTGATTATTTTTATTATTGAAGAAAATCTCCTTATTTAATAAATTTGGGGGGTTTTGGTTTAATACATTTGAATCAATTTTTAATATCAATTCCTAATATCTTAGATATGCAGTAAAGATCTACCCATTTACTTTTCTTCCTTCTAATTTTAACTGCATAAGATTGGTTTGTGCATGAACTTTTACATTTTATAGAAGTAAAATAGTTCATTTTGTCTTTGGTGATCTGCTTATGTTAATTTGGGCCTAACAATTAATACCAAGAAAACACAGGTTCTCCATCAGCCAGCATCACATCTGGAAACATCAGTTATAGCAAATGGTGAAATGTTGAATGCTATGAATAGGTTCTCTTACCTTGGCAGTAAACTTTCCAGGGATATCCACATTGATAATAAGATTAACACATTAACACAGATTAAGCATTGTCAGAGCTAGCTCAGTGTCTGGCAGGCTCCAAAGGAAAGTGTTGGAGAGGAGAGGTATTAGACTGACTACCTGAACGATTCCAATTGAGAGACGACAGGACCTTTACAACTACCCAATTGAAGTTCAACAGAGTAATTTTGCTGACCTCATTGTTGCATGCCCTTGAAATCTTACTAGTCTACCAGCACCATGTCAGGAAATGGAATCGCTTCCATTTGAATTATTTTAGGAAGATTCTGAAGATGCCCTGACAGAATAAAATACCAGATAAGATGCCAAACTTGGCTAGTAACGAACCCTTCCCCTTCCACAGATCTTAAAGGTATATTTTTACTTTGCTTCTATAATTTATTTAGGCTATGTTTTTTTTCCAATTCTGGACATATGTTTATTTGAAGCTTTCCCTGATATATAATTTGAAGTATTGATCTAAACCTAATTTCTTTCAAATTAGTGTCTTATTTTCTTAGCAGATTTCTTTTTTTCTCTAAATAGTGAATCCTTCCCCAAATAACCTGGGTATTTGAACTTTTCAAACATCATCAAACTATATTCAAATACTCACCTAATCTTTTTTACAGGTCAACTACTTAGTAATCAGTGCTGAATCATTTTACTCCTTTCTGCTGGAAAGTGTGAAATTCTTGAAAGACAGAACCAGCGATGCCATCCTCTGACCAAAAAGTTCTAAGAGCTCCATATTGACCTTAGTTTAAAAGAAAAATTTATTCACTTGGCCTTTCATTATTTGAATATAGTCTAGGTTTTTAGAAATATTATGTACTATTGTCCATTGTCCTACACAATCTTCTCAGTTTATCCCTCAGTATGACATCCTATCTCCAATCTTTACAATGTTTCCAGGTCTTTCTGATGTCACCCTGTTTGTCATTTCTTAAAACAAATTAATATTCCATCACAATCATATGCTACAGCTTGCTCAGTCATTCCCCAATCGATGGGCATCTTTTTCTTAGCCACCACAAAAAGAGCTGCGATAATATTTTTTTACAAATAGGTCCCTCCCCTTCTTAATTTTTTTTGATGATTTTGGGATGTAGACTAAGCACAGATATTGCTGGATGAAAAAGGATGTATAGTTTTAGATAGTTTGGGCATAGTTCCAGATTGCACTTCAGAATGGTTAGATTAGCTTACAACTCTACCAACAGTGTATCAGTGTCAGGGTTTTCCCATGTCATTACAATATTCATAATTTTACTTTTTTCATATTAACCAATATAATAGGTATGAAATAGTACCTTGAGGTGGTTTTAATTTCCATTTTTCTCTTCAATAGTGATTTAGAACATTTTTATATGACTATATATAGCTTTGATTTCTTTATCTAAAAACTAGTTGTTTAAATCCTTTGACCATTTATATTAATTATGATATTTTATACTCAAACTCCATGATAAGAGAAACAATATAGTAATTTCATTAGTCAACAAGCATTTATTAAGTACTTACTATATATATATACACACACATATATATACACATATATATATATATATATACATATATATACACATATATACATATATATACATAAATATATCCTGGGGATAATAATATATATATATATATATATATATATATATATATATATATATATATATATATATATATATGTCAGACACTCCACTAAATACTAAAAAGGGGGAGGGGAAAAAAAAAAAAACGTGAACCATCCTGCCCTCAAAAATCTCACATTTAAGTAGAGAAACAACTTTATGTAACTAAGACACACACAAGTTAAGGGCCATGCCTAAGTGCACTGTAAGGGACAGATTGATTCTCCGAGAGCATCCACAGCTGTGAACATTGGAAGGAGTTTTGGGGCAGCCTTTACTGACACAGGTGTTGCTTGTGGATTGGGAATGAGATAAATTGGAGGCAGAAGGAAGAGGAGGGAGTTCATTCGATGCAAAGGCTTCTCAGCGGGAAGGTTAAAAAATAGTAGCCACCTCTGTCTCCTTGAATCATCATCATCCCCTCACAAGAGGAGAAGAAAAGGTTTACTGGAGGTAAAGTAAAGTTACATATTGTATTCCCAACACACACACATACACACACACACACACACACGCACACACTCTCTCTCTCACACCCACATGCACACACGTGCACACACACATACACACACACACACACACACACACACACGCACACTAGGCATTTCGCTTGGAAATCCTGGAGAGACATAGGACACTGTCCTGAATGGACAATGTGGTCAAATATAGCAATCAGAAATTGGAACAAAAGAAAAGAAGAGAGAATGGAGGGTAATTAGTCAATGGAGTCTGACGATGTACAAAAGATGATAAGAGCTGGTCTCTCTTCTCAGTAAAGCATCTGATGACACTTTGTGCTGTGAAGAAGGGCAGGAGGTATGGCCAGGGGAGTTTGAGGAGAGAAGGGAGTCAGATACCTGCCTTCCAGCAGCGAGGGCCTGTTGAGATATAACATTGTAGCAGGCCCATTCACCATTTTAAGTGGCTTTCTTTGTACTTAAGTAGGAGCAGAGATGGTGGAAATGCTCCGGAACTAAAATTTGGAAAGGCATGTATGACAATAAGACAAAAGAGCTGAGAGTGGGTGACTATGTGGTTGAACTGGGTAACTATAGAGTTAGGACCGGAAGGAGACTCATCAGTTTCAGCGATCAAGGAGAAAAGTGATAGGTTTAGAAGGAACCCTGGAAACAAAGACTAGATTAAAAAGATCCAAAATAGTGGGAGAAATGGAAGGTTGGAAGGCTGTTGTCAGGGGAATTTAAAAGCTCTCAGTGATGAGGTGGAACACTTTTCCTGGGGATAATAATATAGGTATGATTATTGCTCTGGGGAGCTTCCTTCAAGTCTTTAGTTCAGTTCCAGTGCTAGCCCCCTATATGCCACTTGGATTCAACAATCAGCAATTTAATGCTTTCTTTAATCAGTAAATATTTGATAGATTGATGGAGGAGAGTTGAGATTTTTTGCATGTGATTTTATTGGTATAGGATGAGAGGGATATTTGGTTAACTGAAATAATGATTTATGAGAGAAGAGAATGATTTAATATCTTTTCCATCCTCCAATTCTTACTTATCTGTCTAATTTTTTCTTAGGTACACAATAAAATGTTTACAATTCCTTGGATAGAATACGGGGCCTGGTGTCAGGAAAACCAGCTATGTGACCTGGGCAAATAACTTCACTTCTGCCTGCTTCAGCTTGTTCAACTATAAAATGGGGGTTATAATAGCACCTACCTCCCAGAGTGCTTGTAAAGATCAAAGAAGTAATCTGTGTCAAATGCTTCCCCATAGTCATCCTGACACATAGTAGATGCTTAAGAAATTCTTGTTTTCTTAGATTTCCCTTGCCTTGGGAACACCAGGTCATGAGGCTCAGCAATATTGTGTGTGACAAAACAAAGTCAGGCTCGGTTTCCATTTGCTGCAAATAGTTTTCCTCAAATGATTAATCTGGTGCTCAGAGACTTGTTAAAGATGCTAGTTCCTATTGTTTTTTTTTTTTTTTCTTCTTGCACTAGCATTTTAAAATTCCAGTCATTTTCTATATGATTGAACAAAAAATCTAGGATATTTGAGACTTTTTTTAAAAAAAGTTTTTTTTTTTTTTTGGATATTTGAGACTTTAAAAATATTTCGTGGAACTTCCTTCAATTGTTCACTAAAACTCTAATGCAGTTGAGGTAATGTGGGTTTGGAATCTCTCCCTGAGTTCTTGGACTCAATTCAGGCATTGAAGTTGATAAATACTAGAAGGATGCAACAACCTGAAAAATAAGATTGTCCTCATTAGTATTTGTCTCCAGTTCCTAGATCTGCTTCTGGCTTAAAATAAATGCTTGTTGATTGACTGACTGATTGGTGTTTGGATACAAGCACTTTCCTAATCTCCAGCACTGACAAATTTTCCTTTCTTTTAAAATTAATTAGTTTTGTTTATGACTTACTTCTGTGTATATCCATTTATCCATTTAGCTATTTATTCATTCATGATTTTATTCTTTATCTATTTACTGATTTTCTCGAGGCCCCTCATTTCCATGAGGAATTTCTGGTGTTGGCTTTTTGTCTGTAACTTGAAGTTTTAGACACCTAAGAGGTTTCCTTATTTCTTTGTAGCCTCAGAGCTGAGACAGGAATTTTCTGGGGTACTGCTTCACATGACATCATAAATCTGCTGTCGTTCTTCTTCCAATACATTTTTGTTTTTCTTTTACATGTTGCGTTTCTTTGGATGTTTTATTCTCCTCCCATTAATATATCTCACTTCTTTAATGGTCCTTTAAAAGTTTCATAGAAAAGAGTGATTTGCATCTGACATTTTAAAAAAATTGAACTCAGTCGAAATGAAATTGAAATATTTCAATATTGTTGAAATACATCATACTTACGGACCTTTTAAAAAGGTTCCTCAAATATCCACTTTGTACTTTTTCATAGATTTGATTTCTCCATCTACTTAGCTATGGTAAGAAAGAAACAGACCGGTAATTTCAAAATATCTACCATGGCCAAAAATTATCTAGTTAGAATAACTTCTAATATGTTATTGACTGTTTTGATTAGAACTCGCATTGTAAGCTTGATGTTATCTGCTAGTGGTTCATTTCCCACCTATGTCTCCAAAGTGCTTTTTATATGCCTCAGCAAGCACTAACATTATAGTTATTTGGTCCTAAATTTTTATTAAGGAAATTATATGGGATCAAGATATTTTAATATTTATTATTTATTTTACTGCAAACCCATGTGGGACAAATATATTCCAGGAATAAAGTTGAGTTAAGTAATCACAAGAAGGGCAAATGGTCCATCACAAACTGAAACTACTTATAGATTCAAATAGACTGAAGTTGGAACTGATTATGGGATGATATGATAACAAAATACACTCATGCCTGAGAAACCTCTTCTCAGACCTAAGACTCATTCTGCTCAGGTCTGATTCCCCTTGTACTTGCATCCTTTAATCCACTCTGACGTCTCTTCATGTACTTTATCAAACTAATTTGTACTATAGCTGTATATGTGTATTTCTTCCCTTGGTGTAGGTTCAGTGATCCATGGAATCAAAGGCCACTATTTTGCATCTTTGAATTTTATTCCTTATTGTAGTCCATTACACAAATCAAGTATATAATAAATGGCTGTTGAATTGAATTGAAGGTTCTGTCTGAATCTTTTAGTGTTCTAGAACTCCTAAATCTATATTTCTAGTTCTGACCCTTTATAAGCTCCGTTTGTCACAGAATATTTAATATGTCACCAAATAAGATCCTGTATATTAAAAAAAAACGGATTCATCTGTTTCCTGATGAATGTTCTCTTTCTAGCTTTCCTATTTTTGTTATGAGATATCCATTCCCCTAAATATAGAGATTTTGGGCTTTGATTCTTTTGTCTTCTGTGATCATTTATTGCATATCAGTCCTGAAATATTATACTTATGTATAAATTATAATATACTATAATGTCATATAATATATATTATAATACAAACAATTATTATTTTATTATTATATTATATTATGTTATAATATCCTTCAGAATATTTCAGATTCATTGTTAGTTCTCCATTTTCCCTCCCAATATCCTTACCATGTCCTTTCTACATTTTAAGTAAATAGGGCCAGTCTTTATCCTTTCATAATTCCCAATGGAGTGGACCAGGAGGAGTAGTCATACTCTTGCTCCTCAAAATTACTTTCTGAGCTGAGCATTCCTCTGCTTCTATCACTAAACAATCTCTCCTTGTGCATGTCTGCATCTATTTACATCCTGTTTATTATAACCTACTAACCACCAGGTCATTACATCTTTTTTCTTAAGACAGCTTCAGACTCAGTCTCATTTCCTGCCCATTGATTTGGGGATAATCATGCCAGGTCCTTAGGTGCCATGACCTATAAGTTCATTAGCCTCCTCAACTTCTGTGATCTGAACCTGCTCTCTATCTCTGTGACTAAGATCACTCCACACTTGACCTCATCATTTTTCCCAAGTATTGACTTCTTGAGTATTTGACATTTTTGAATTTCCTTTTTCTAGCTACAACTTTTTCTCCTATAGTCGCTTCCTCTTTTAATTAAAGGCTTTTATTTTTAAAAACACATGTGCATTGATAATTTTCAACATTCACCCTTGCAAAACATTGTGTTATAATTTTCCCTCACTTCTCCAGAACCCCTCCCCTACATGGTAAATAATCCAATATAGATTAAACTTGTGCAATTTTTCTATACATATTTCCACAAATATCATGCTGCACTAGAAAAATTAGATCAAAAAGGGAAAAAAAGAGGAAAAAACAAAAAAGCAAGCAAACAGCAAAAAGGTGATGATAGTATGTTATGATCCACATTAAGTCTCCACAATCCTCTCTCTGGATGCAGATGACTCTCTCCATCACAAGACCGATGGAACTGGCTTGAATCACCTTATGGTTGAAAAGAGCCACGTCCATCAGAATTGATGATTGTATAATCTTGTTATCATGTACAATGTTCTCTTGATTCTGCTCACTTCACTCAGCATCAATACATGTAAATCTCTTCAGGCCTCTCTGAAATCATCCTGATAATCATTTCTTATAGAACAATAATATTCCATAGCACTCATATACCATAATTTATTTGTCCATTCCCCAATTGATGGGCATCCACTCAGTTTCCAATTTCTTGGCACTGCAAAAAGGGCTGCCACAAATCTTTTTGGCACATGTATGTTCTTTCCCCTCCTTTTAAGATCTCTTTGGTATATAGGCCCAGTAGTAACATTGCTGAATCAAAGGGTGTGCACATTTTGATAGCCATTTTGGCATAGTTCCAAATTACTCTCAAATTGTTGGCTCAGTTCACAACTCCACCAACAATGTATCAGTGTCCCAGTTTTCCCACATCCTCTTCAACATTCATCATTATCTTTTTCTGTCATCTTAGCCAATGTGACAGGTGTGTAGTGGTATCTCAGAGTTGTCTTAATTTTCATTCCTCTGAACAATAATGATTTAGAGCATTTTTATATGACTATAAATGGGTTTTAATTTTTTCATCTGAAAATTGTCTATTCATATTCTTTGACTTTATCAATTGAAGAATGACTTGAATTCTTACAAAATTGAGTTAATTATCTATTTTAGAGAGCAAGCCTTTATCAGAATCTTTAGATATATTTTTTCCCTTCTAATCTTGTCTCCATTGGTTTTGTTTGTACAAAACTTGGATAATTTTGAGTATATTAAATTAAAAATTTCATATTCTATAATATACTTTAATCTTTCTTTGGCCACAAATTCCTTACTTCTCCACAGATCTGAGAGGCCTTTATTCCTTCCTTACATCATGAACTCTCAATGCTTATTCAATGATTTCTTTGTACAACAATCTTTGCCAGGTCCTACTTTCCTACCTTTGAATCTTTGACACTGACATCAGTTCATCTTTACATTATTTCTACCCTCTTGCTATTCCTACTTTGCCAAAGAACCAAACTGGATCACTTTCATCATGTCTTTTTTGCTTCTCTTGGCTTGCTTGTGGATGCCACTGAAAGAGGTTCCAAAACGCTGCTGATTGGATACAGTGAACCAATCAATATATCAGCAAACATTCATCAACTGCTTACCATCTGCATGCTGTATTAAGTACTAAGATTACAAAGACTAACATGGAACAAATTTACCTTATCTAACAATTAATTTCAGCTCAGCCAAAGAGCAATATATTTATTTGTTTGTTTATTTATTGATTTGTTTGTTAATTAATTTATTTTTTTGGTTGGCTTCATTCCTACAATAGCCATTCCAAACATCTCCTTAAATTACTTACCTAAGTACCCCTACCATTCCCAGGGACCCTTATCTCCCACTTTAGTGACAAATCTGAGGCTATCCGTTATAAACTCTTTCTTTCCAATTGTGTATTTTAGAATTGCTTTCCTCACCTCCTATTGCTTTCTCCTTTTCTCCAGTTTCTGATGATGAAGTGATCCTCCTTTTTAATGAGTCTAACCCCACTGCAGGTGCTTTTAATTCTAAATGCCATTTAATATTATCTGGGATCTAGCCTACGCGATTTGAGACCCTGTCCTGATTTTCAGTCTCTTATCTCTGTTGCCCTAGAAAGTTGATCATTTATTAAATACCTAATATTTGACAAGATCTGGGGACAAAAAACAAAAATGAAGGCATCCTTTATCAAAAATTTTATGTACTATCAGCAAAACCACTGGTATATTGCTAAGTATATACAAAATAAATAGCTGGTGATTGGCAGGTATAGAAGGAAGGCACTAGCATCTAGAAGAATCAAGAACAGTTTCATGTAGAAGGGAGCTCCGGATCAGTTATTGGATGAAAAGACACTTCTAAGAAGTATAGTGAGGAAGGAATGCATTTCAAGTTTGCTCACTTTCCTTCTCTCTCATTGTTTAAGCTGTCTTCAGAATGTGGATTCCTGCTCCTTTTGTTCCCAAATTCAAGCCTTCTAGGAAGGATCTCCAGCTTCCTGCCTCAGTGTGCAGATTCTACCCATCTCCACACAAGTCCAAAACCAAGACATTCTTATGCTTCACTTAGGCCCTCTCTTATGCTGTGCAGAACCCTGGGGATTCTCAGGATCCCTACTTCCCCTGTTGTCAATTAAAGTTTCTGTATCTCCAAACCCATTTCCAGATGGATTCAAGCTGCTCCATTCCTCCTTTTGTTCTTCCCTAAGATGAGATTTTGTGATTCTCCTGAATCAAAGCTATAGGAAGCTGCCCACCCCAATTGTGCCAGGTCTCCTAGCTTGGCCTGAGACTTAGGGGAATCTCCACTCCCCTACTTCTACATAAATTTATGGGAACTTTCCTTCTCCACAGAACCAGCCTGGCCTAAGTCCTAGGAAGTACTCCTTCCCTACCTTCCTTGCAGTGCTCTGCTCAAAGAAATATAAATTTTGATCAGTGAAATCTCACAAGATATCTAGGGAGTTGTGGATTAGGGCTTTGCTTTATGGCTCTCATGGTTTGGCCAGCAATAGATCCCAAGCTAAGTTCTACTTGCTCACTGCTTGAATCCAATTTGGGTCTGAGGGAATATCAATAGCAATGGTTGACCAGAAACACTGAGGATCTTTCCATTTCAGAGGATCTTTTTTTTTTTTTTTTTTTTTGGCTAGGAAAATATGCCCTTCTCTGTCTGATTACATACCTAGTCTTAATCAAAGATTGGATGCTGCCTTATTTAAAGACTTGTTAGGGATCTCGGCTTAGAAAGGCCCAGATGTCCCATTGTATCCAGAGCCATATCCACTCATCCTGATCTCTCTATAGCCTCTGGACTTAAATGGCTCTGGAAAGGAAAGTGAGGCTGGAGACTTTGCCCAGCCTCCCTTATTTAAACCCAGGAGCAAGAGATATTCCCAAAGCAAAAGGAAACCCAGTGAGGAGATATTCTCGCCATTAAGATTTTAGGCACATAAATAAATATTCATTTATGGAATTTTAAATATAAAGTCACAAAAGTCTACAAAAGATTGAATTTAGTTATTTTAAAATGCCAATGAAAGTGACATCACATTATGCAAAAACAAATACAAATCTATAAAGATGGATAAAAATATGAAGTTTTAAAATTTAAGTTTATAATCCCCTTATTATGTAATCCACAATGTGACAATATTATTTGATAACAAAACAATTTGTTTCCAAGAAAAAACAAGACTTTAAAGAATTTGTCAAAAGAAATACACAATTAGGGGTGGAGCCAGTTTGGTAGAGAGGACACATATTTCTTTCTGACCTCCTACAACCGTCAGACTAATTACCAAATCCAGCTGATTAACTCTGGACTGGCAGAGCCCACAGATATTGGGAGTGCAACAAATAACCAGCAGAAGATAATTCCAAAAAGCACCAGAAAAGGTCCGATTTAATCGGGAATGGAGAGAGGCAGCCCGAGTGCAAACAGGCTGAGCACAGATGCCAGCACAGAAGAGCAGAGTCCTGGGGCAGCTTGGACTTTGTGGGGAGGAATCTACAACAGTAGTGTTAGCTACTCTGCCCTGGGTACAAGCCAGTAGATCAGCATAGAAGTTAGAAAACATCCAACAGAAACACAAAAGGTAAATAATGAACCCCAGAATCTCATGGGACCAGGCCATGCCCACCCAACACTGGGAGTGAATCAACATTGACCCAATGCTGTAGCAGCTTGTAAAGGAAGCTTAGAAAACCTCCCCTGCCCCAAAAGCAGACCTTAAATTAAAAAGAAATGAGTAAAAAAGCAAAGAGAATTCTGACCACAGACAGATTTTATGGTGAAAGAGAAGAACAGATTTCAAACCCTGAGGAGATGAAAAGCAAATCATCTCCAGATGAAGCACCAAAAGGTGATAGAACCTGGTCTCCACCACACAAGGATCAACTAAAAGAAATTAACAAGGATCTTAAAAGAGAGCTAGAAGAAAAATGGGGAAAGGAAATGAAAATTTGGCAAGAGGTTTTGGAAAAGTCATATAACTCCTTAAAAGAAATCCACAATTAAAAAAATCCTTATAAACACTACAAAATGAATGACAAACTTAACTAAATGATAACTTTTTCACAAAATTATAATATCATTAAAGCCTCTTAGTGGTAGCTCTTACGAACTAGACAGCTAGATGTATAGGTAAGCCTTTGGATACTTTGCAAACTTATCACATTGATGCTATCTCTAAATACATTGGTATCTTTCTCATTGTTTATGACTTTTATCTCTTCTTGTAAATTCTTCACAGGTTATTTCACCTAATATATTAGGAACTTTTCTCTCAAACTAATTGACATTTCATGAAAACTAATGTATATCAGTGTGTGTTATCATGTTTTGCTTATTTTCACTATGTGTACATTTCGAGTTTATCATCTTTTAAAGACCTAATTTTGATTCTATGTTTTTTTCTTTTTTTTTTTAAGCTTCTGAAAAAATTTAAAAAACTGTTTGAAACTTTAAAATAAAATAAAAAAAGGAAAAAAAAACACATTGCCATTTGCACAGCAAAACATGAGAGGATTCAAAATAGAAAACAAATTTCCATTTCAAAAAAGCCTATATAATAAATATTACACATTGTGTTCAATGCTATCTTTTCTTTGCCTCCTTGTAATTTTTCTTTTGTCATCTGCTATGCACTTTTTTATTTTATTCTTTTTTTCCTTCTTCCTTCTCTACCTCCCCCAAGAAGGCTACAATTATGTGCATACACATAGATACACATAAACCTATACATACACATAATCCTATACATAGATATCTATTCATATACATCTATGTAAGACCATACTTTGCTTGTTTGCTCTTTTTATCTGAAGGTGGATTGCATCTTCCTTTGAAAATTCAAGTCTTTCCATATTCTTCTATATCCACCAACTCATTTTCTACAGCAAAGCAATATTCCAACCTTATACTGTCGGGTTTTTAAAAATCTAAAACAATATTGATTAATATGACCAACAGTGTCATTTCTCTTTTTCTCTTTTGATTAAATTTCATTTAGCTTTAACTTTGTCTGAGATCATGATGACTATACTTGCTGTTTTTCCTAATAATTTCTACTCCTGACCTTTATTTTATTTGGTATATATCATTTACTATCATTCCTGACTCCTCTGTTTTGCTTCTGTCCACTACCTTATCCTCCTATTACTTACCCTCACCTCCTCAAGGATCTCTTCTTTATCCTCTTTTCCCCTACTTCCCCCCTACCTTTTCTCCTTGCCCTTGTTTTTGGTTCTATTTAAATTTAGAAGACTTTTGTAGCCTTTTTAATGTACATATCGTTTCATCTTTGTCCCATTTCCATTATCCTACACATGCTTCTAATAGCACCCCCTTTATCCTTTTTTTATCCTTCAACTTCTTTATGAATTTATAAGATGTTCATTTCCTTCTAAATATATATGATGTTCTCTCTTTAACCCAAATCTTATGTAAGTTTCCCTTTAAAATTCCTCGTATCCTGTACTCCCTCCCTGTCTCCTCAACTCTCTTTGAAATTAGAGCACTTGAATACCCCTTTATGTGTATTGTTCCCTCTTTAATCCATTCCCAATAAGAGGGGGTTCCAGAATCTGTAAGTGTTTGTTCCCCATCTGATTCATCTTTGTCAGTTTTTGCTCACACTTCACATTTGTCTAACATAAGTAGTTATTCATTTTACTCTGCTACCCCAATCTTCTGAACTACTTAATTACTATTGTCTATATTAGACATTATTTTTATAATAAATGGTTTTATGAAAGCCAAACGTGTCCCTATTGAGTTCCTCATTATTAGTCTGTGATTTTTATTTTATACTTTTCTTGGAAGTTGTATATAATTTTTTTTAAGATCATATCTTTTTGCAAGAAAATCTGGAGTCTGTCACTTCATTGGATATCCATTTTGTTGTTGTTGTTGTTGTTGTTCAGGATTAGGCTTGAGGTGGATATGTTTGTGTGTAACCCCAGTTCTTTTGTTCTGTGGTATATGACATCTGAAAATTTGTGGTCTCTTAATGTAACCAATACTGGTCTTCCTTGTTTCTACAGGAGCTTTCTATGGTCAGGGTTCTTTTTGCTTTTTTGCTCATTTAAAAAAAAAAAAAAAGTTGAGCTCTGTTGCTAGGGCACAGGGGAATTATCCCAGGCTCTTTTGAAGGAGACAGGAACTTTTCACTGAGCCTAGGGATACTGCAGGCTTTTCCCCTGCTCTGGCCATTTGCTTTTTGTAGTAGTGTAGAATCTCGCAACTGGCCGGTTGATCCACTGATCTTCTAAGACAGGGCAGAGTAACCAATGCTTCTGTATTTTGGCTGAAGTGCCTACTAAAGTCCCGGTGCTGGACCTCCTCACCTAGCCTTCCTGGGCCAAGTCTATCGCTCTGTTCCCCCTGCCCACTGAGACACACCTTTCCTGAAGTCCTTCTAATGTATTTTTAAGATGGAAAATTATTACTTTGAATGTTTGTGGATTCTTTGACTCCAAAAGCCATTCCAAGGCATGATCTAATAGAGCTGAGGCAATGTCTTGTCTACTCTCTGCCATGTTGGCTCCACCCACCAGTTTTCTTCCTTAACTGGATCTCCTTTTCCATTTGGTTGACATTCTTTTCATAATCTTGTTTTTTTCTTGTATTCTTATTTAAAAAAAAATCCTTCAATCTCTTTCATAATTTTTAAACTTCTGTGAATTTTGGGGACAAGTGACCCTTTGATGTTATCTTTTGGGGTAAAAGAGGCTTATTTTTTGCGTTAGTATCCTCTTCTGAAGATGAATCTCGGGCTTCTCTATTCCCAAAGTAACTTTCTATGTTTCAGTTCTTTCTCCTTTGCCTATTTTTTTTTTAATAGCAGTATGTTAGTGGAACCCTTCCTTTGGCTTAGGCTGTGAGATTTGGTTTCTCTGGTCTTGGGTCCTCCTTCTGGACTAGAATTTTACCCTCCTGGAAGTGTCCACAGTCATCCGGGCCCTGCCTCACAGCTTCTGCATGCACCAGGTGTGGGCTGGCAGCACAGCTGGGCCTTACCCTTTATCAGCAGAGGTTTCCCTCATCTTTACCTGCTCTGATTCCAACTCCCCAGACTGCCTAGTGGTAGAGGCCAAGACCCCTTCACCACCCAGATAGGGGAGAAGCTTTCCCCTCATGTTTTAGCAGATATAGCCTGGAAGTGCACACACTTCATGTGGGCTTTGTATCTTTCTTTGGATCTTCTCTGGTTGTCCCAGGAAGACACTACTCTGCCCCAATAGGAATTTACCTTTGCCTCTTCACATTGGCTCTGAGGTGCCACTTTGTCTCATCTATCGGGGAACTTTACCATTTTCCCAGAATTTTGTTATACATGTGCAGTCATATAAAATATATTCCCATATTAGTCATTTTTGTGAAAGAAACCACCACCACGAAGCATGCTTAGTTAAATATTTATTGGCTGATTGACAAAACAAAAAGAGATGGACTTTGGAGGCTCAGACAATATATGTCATACAAGCTGCTCTCAAGTAACTCTCAGCTGAATGGGAGGGAAAAGATATCCCAACAATCAGAAATTCATACATTTAAATATATATATATATATATATATGTATATATATATATATATATATATATATACATATATATATACATATAAATATATATACATATATATATATATACACATAAATATATATATATATATATATATATATATAAATAAAATGTTTTTTTCTTTTTTGGGGGGGAGACAATCAGGTTAAGTGACTTATCCAGAGTCACCCAGCTAGGAGGTGTTCATTGCCCGAGTCTCCACTGCACTCTAGCTGTCCCCATCTTTTTCTTAAAAAGACGCAGTATTGTGTCACCGAATAGATTTCCTACTTTGGTTTCCTTAGGCTACATGATGCTGAGCAAATTATTCATCTTTCCTCAGCTTCAGTTTCTTCATTTATACAATGGGGATTATTAACATAGTAGAGAGTGTGTTATGAGGATCAAATGAGGTAAAATGCAAAACTAAAAATGACACAAATAACTTATTATCATAAGATATAGTAAGAAAATTGAACTATTGTATTTCCAGAAAATTAATTGATAATTCATTTTTATTTCTTTTTTTTTAGGAAAAAAAATTATCTCAAATTGTTACAAACAAAAATTCTTTCTGATAAAATTAGAAAGGTGCTAAAGAAGGATGAAGAAAAAGCTATAGTCAAGCAAGTGGAGAAATCAAATGAAGAGAATGAAGAAAAGCCCAGTACGCCTGAAGACCAGGTGATTGTCGGGAATTTTCTTTGGCGAGTTTTATATTAGGGAATCTGAGTTGAGTCCAATTCCTGAGGAGCTGTGGAAAGTAATGAAATGTCTTCAAAAATTCAATTTAAAAAATAATATGCTGCCTTAGATTCTAGTTACATTTAAATCAAATAATTGAAAAAAAATCATTGATAAAATAAGGGAGATCACACAGTACTAATTTTGAACTGTTTATGTAATCCTGCTGCATTCTTATGAGACATCAGAATGATTTGCAAATGATTTGTGGGATGGCAAAAGAGCTTATTTCTGGGAGTTTCTCTAGGGAGAAATATAGGTTAGCCCATCTTTAGATGAAGTTTGATTGCATAAGCATTTATTAATTACCTACATTGTGCAAAGCCCTGCTATAGTTTGATTGCATAAGCATTTATTAATTACCTACATTGTGCAAAGCCCTGCTATAGGCATCCGGAGTACACATCTGTTTATATTTCTTTACTGGGAGTTTCAATGATGATTGGCCTTTAGATTTGTGATCAAAAATAAAGCCCATTCTAATTTTCCTCTATACCCATGCATTCACAGGAATCGTTCCTGTTCTTAAGACTTTTAGGGCAATGATTTGTTGGTTGCTTCTTGATGGGAGTGGGGAAATGCACAACAGGAACCACAAGGTCCTTCTAACAAGAATTTTCAATACTCTTTAAGGTTAGCCAAGTACTTTTCCATTCATTATTTCACCTTAACCTCACCACAGCTCTCTAAGGCAGGTACTGTGCTACAGGGAATTAGATTCCCATTTTACAGATGAACAATCTGAAGGGTTGAGAGTTAACCAATATCTGTCATCTAGCTAGGAAGTTTAGAAAACGAGATTCACCTGCTGCCACCGATTTCCAACTTCAGCCCTTTGTCTACAAAGGAACGTGCTCATCTCAGAGATATAGTTGACTCGATAGACCCTTCTACTATTTTTGAGATGATTCTAGCCAAACTCTACCGTTCCACCCAGGGAAATCGCATTCAATCCTGTAGCAGTTTTCACCAATGCCAATGTAGCGTAATGTTTATAGGATTTAAACCTCTAGGGATCTTGGTGGTCAGCATTGGTCAAAAAAGCATTGTACTAACAAGAAAACTGATCTTCCCTCTCGGCCCACTAGAATCTAACTTGCCAAAGGAAACAGATGGTGGTTATCATAGATCAGATATGAATCCAGAGTTACTGACATTGGCTCCAATACATCTTCTTTTATGTCATGATATATTATATTTCTCTAGCTACAATGTAAAATTCCCAAGGTCTAGGATTGATTTCCATGTATTCCTTTTCAAGTCATTCCTACTCTATCCTCTCTAGGCAGGACATACTAACAGACATTGCAAACTTTCCATCTCTTGATCTGTCTATACCATATCAAGTGATCAATACATTTAAAGAAAACACTCATCATCTTTCAACAAGTGATTTGGACATAATATCAGTGAGATTATTTGAAGCCATGGGAGATTGTTTTCATTATAGAGAACCTTTTATAACAATATGGTTCATTGTCATAGGATTTGACCTTTTTTATCTTTCATATTAGAAAATAACATGGTAATGATGTTGCTGTTCATTTGAGTAGCTTAAAAAACTAACGCACAATGAGCAGTTCTTTGGACAGTCTGTAAATATGAATCCTATCCATGCTTTGTTTTGCAGCCACAGCAACAGTTGCCATGTCAAGTTACTTCTCAAGCTACTCAAACTGATCATCCCCAACGGCGTTGGTCAATCTGATGCTTATTTCCCAGAAACCCACGTTTTTCTTCATTTGTGTGAAACTGGGCTTCAGTGCTCCTCAGTCCATTTGGCTTTAGCCTTCCTTTGCCCCTTGTCATCTCATCCAATGTGTATGTGCCAACCATCTTCTATCTTCCATAGTCTCTTCTAATCAGTGTGATGGTGAGCTAAATTAAAGGAAAAAGTGCTTTAGGATTAGTCACTTGGCTCTGTTTTATGAATATACTGTTGGTTATTGAATGTTAATTATGGCTTTTCAATTTGACTGATGCTTCTAGAGAAGAGGAGATACTTGTATTACATCGGCGTTTCACAGTCAGGTTTCATTTACAAGATAGGACATATTGACCCACTCAACCCAATCAACTGTGTATTGAGAGCCCGTTGTGTACGTCACACTTGCAGGCACTGTGGTACTCAAGAATTGGCCCTTGCCCTTATGCAGCTTCTAATCAGTGGAGGAAACAAGATGTACACATTTGAAATAATTAAGACAACATTCATTTAAGTGCCATTCTGTGTGGTTCAGATAATAAAGTACTCATCAGAGTAGATGAAGAAAAGAAAGTGTGTGTGTCTATGTGTGTATGGACAAATAGGAGTGAGTGCATACATGTGTGTATGTAGATTTCTGCCAGAAAAATGGGCAACTGACCACTAAAGGGAGCCTGGTCTGAACGGGCAGAAGAGACCCTTGGGCTTTTGGGTTTGCTCAGAAGCTGGCCATTAAATGTTGTCATTGGATCAAGAATATTTAGAAACAGAAGTAAAAAAAAGATGGAATTTCTTTTTTCATTGCCAAGATTATTCCTTTCAGAGAGCTTTGATTATATGAATTTCTTCCTTATGTTACGGCAAAATATATTCTACTGTAGATCCTGCCTACTATTTCTATTTCCTTTCCAACAAAATAGATTCATCCAAATTGTACATGGCCATGAGTTAGATATTAGATGGTAGGGACCACACTTGCTGTGATTTTTTTTTTTTTTTTCTTCTCTATTGCCTCTGGTGTGGTTTTGAGAGTCCCTCCTGTCTTTGCCTTCTGCTACATGCAATCACTTTTGTTATGCCCTTTTTCTTCTAAATGTGACAGTAAGATCTGAACTCAAGTCTTCAGATGTCACCTACACAGGGCTGAGTGCAATAGAACAATTGCTTCCCTTTCTTTTAAGTGAGATGACATTGCCTTTTGTTTTGTGCCTGATTCCTGTGAATCTAGCAGTATGTGGGAGGTGGCCAGTGAATACTTGATGCATGCTTGCCAGTAAACCCCATGACTTATTTTTTTTACATGGACTTCTTTACTCTTTCCACACAATTCCATATTTTTCCATTAGATTCTTTTTGAATTAGATTATCTATCTTCCTTAGCAAATTTTATCTTGTTAGGTTGGACTTCTCAGGCAAACTCTTGAAATAATTTTGGATTTTTTTTCTGGCATTAAACATATTCGCTGTTCTCTCAGTTCCACAAATCTGCCCAGCATTCTACTGATGTCTTCATTGAAGCCATCAAATGAAATATGTATAACAGAACATGGACATTGACAGGGTCTTATGGGTACGCCAAAAGAGATGTCCATCTCAGGTGTGATCAGTCCCTCAGTCAACACTCTCTGGATCAAGTTAATCAGGTTATTCCAAACACGACTCACAGCAATCTCTCCTCCAATCCATGTCTCTCGATTCTATACTATAAGAATACTTTGGAAAAACTGTCAAGTGAAAGATTAAAGTATTCTTTTTAAAAGTATTTTCCTCATATATCATTACAGTAAACACTGTCAAAATAAAGTAAAGGTAGTCTTGTTTGGCTGATTTCTACCGAACTAGTTTCAGCTCCTAGGGTTACACAATTCTTAGAATCTTTGTCTAATAATCCATTCCAAAATTTTCAAAGAATCAAAACCCATTTATGGTTAGTCGTTTGTCAATAAGCACTTATTTTGCACCTACTATGTGTCAGACACACTAAATTCTAGGTATACAAAGAAAGGAAAAGGGCGGTTCCTGCTTTCACTTTAATCATTAAAAATCAAGCTGTGAGTGATAGCGACATTTATACAGAGTTGACTATTAGATCTCATTTACTCTCTAAGCACATCATCACTGGGAGTTAGGCACCCTTCTCCCTAAAGAGAACAAAGTAGACTTGAGCAGATGGCAAAGGAGAGCAGAATTGGCCATAAGTCTTTTAGGGCACCTGATTTGGTTTCCCGACAGAGGAAACAGAAGCTGATGGAGATGAACAGAGACAAACAGATGGACTCTCTGGAAAGATTTGAACTTAGGCCTTCCTAATTATTTGTGCTTGATCCATTACGCCATTTAAATGCCTGATTTAAACTTACTATCTATACATACTAACATATGTACATGTATTATAGAGAAATATAGATAAAATTATACATAAATACTTTAATATACATGTGTGTGTGTGTGTGTGTGTGTGTGTATTAATGCTTATCATTAAGGAAACACACAAACTAGATAAGAAAAAAAAATTCTCTGCTCATGGTGTTTACAATTTTGTAAGAGAACAACATCCAAAAAGCAGCAGAGACTGCTTCAATTCTGAGCAGCATGCGGGCACTCTCTGGCTCCACTGGCTGCAGGTTGCCTGAAGGATCTGGGGGTACGGCTTCTCTACACCTATTAATATCACCCCAAATACCTTTTTAGTAAGTTAAGTGATGAGTAGGCCAAAACACTTATTATTTAGTAATTTTACCCATGTGGCTGATGACCCACAGAACATTCAAATTAAGAAAAATGGCAGGAGGGGAGCTTTTCTGAATATTGGTTTTACCAAACTCCCTCCATACAGAGGCAGTGAGGATGAAGCACATGGAACACTGAACTGGGGGTTAGGGAGACATCCCTGGTCACACCCAGCCTCAAAGCTTGTCACTTCACCTCTGGCTGCCTTGTTTTATTCCTCTGTGAAATGGGGATCAGAAGAGTTTTTCCCTCCAAGGATTGCTCTGAGAATTCAATGAATCAGTATTTGTAAAGAGCTTAGTACAGAGTTGGACACATTGTTGTTCGGTCCTTTAGTCACATCTGACTCCATAAGAAAAAGCATGGGGATTTCCAGACAAAAGATACTGAACTGATTTGGTCTGAATTTCTTTTTCCGTGTGACACCATTTTACAGGCAAATAGGAGGTTTTGACTCCTGGCTGAACATTGTACCCACTGAATCATCTATTTGCCCTGCTCATAGTTGCTGAATACATGCTTGTTCAAACTCTTCTCCTTCCCCTAAATGAGAAAGATCTGATATTAACAATATTGGATAATACTGATAGAACGACAATAACTTCTTACTTGTATGCTTTAGTTTTTTTTTTTTCTCTTAGTAAATTTATTTTTAACACACATTATGCATCATTTTGGGAGAGAAAAATCAGAGCAAAGGGGAAAAAACATTGGAGAGAAAAAAAAACACAGAAAAAAAGTGAACATAGCATATGTTGATTTACATTCAGTCTCCTTAGGTCTTTTTATGGATACAGGTAACATTTTCTGTCTAGTCTATTGGGATTGCTTTGGATCATTGAACCACTGAGAAGAACCAAGTCTTTCTTAGTTGGTCATCACACATTGTTGTTGTTATAGTGTACAATGTATTCCTGGTTTTGTTTCTTTTGCTCAGCATCAGTTCATGTAAATCTTTTCTTCTAAAATCAGCTTGTTCATCATTTTTAACAGAACAATAATATTTCATTACCTTCATATACCGCAACTTGTTCAGCCATTCCCAATTGATGGGCATCTACTCATTTGCCAATCCTTTGCTACCACAAAAAGAGCTTGTGTACTCTAGATTTTAAAAGTACTCCCGAGTCTCTTTTCTTATTTGATCTTCAACATCACAAGGTTCCCTTCCTACAATTTTTCCTTATGTTTCATAGATGCCTTGGATTTTTTTGAAGGGATTTTTCCATTTAATGGCAACTATGAGGCTCTGAGACCTATTTCTCTGATCAGGAATTGGTGTAGGAGGGGAAGAAGCTCTGAAAAGTCCCATTCCTCCAGCATGCTTTGAAAAATCAGTGCTAGTAGACCAGGAAATGAATGATAAGTTTCCTTTAGAACCCCAGAGCATAATTATGTTAATTCAAGTTTGCTTACAATGAATCTTAAAATAATGTTAACTGGAAAATTTTTCTGCCAAATATATTTATTTGTTATATCCTGATGAATTGAACTCATCCTAGACAATTAAAAGCTTTGTTAAATGTCTTCTCTTGCCATGTACATCAGTTCCTCAATGACCATTTTTGTTTTGTTCTTTCCAGTATGAAAGATGATTTTTTCTTTGATTAAGAAAATAGAATGGTTGTTGGAGTTCACTATTTCTGCTTTTGCTCCACCATCTGTTATCATTCCATCCATCTTAAGAGAATGAACTGACCCAGGCCTTTCCCATGGTTCATACATGCTGCCTGCTAGGTGCTGCTTATTCCCAATCCCACCAGTATTCTAGATCACTGACATTCATGGCAGCATGACCATGACCTTTCTTCCTTCATTGGCTAGCAGTGATTTGGCCCGATGAGATTCATCAGTAATGAATAAGCCTTCTAATCTCTAGATGAAAATGCTAGATTACAAACAGCAACTACAGAATCTCATCATGAGAAGGGATTTAAAATCAAAATATCATAAAATCTAAAGTGAGAAGCAACCTGAAAGGTTGTCCGACCCAAGTCATTAATTTTATAGATGGGAAAATTGAGACTCAGAGAAAGGATGAGACACATTTTAAGGAGCTCTATTAAAAACTCCCTCTGACTAAGCCACATGTGGTGATCTCTGCCATGGTGCCTGCCATCTAGAAGTCATCTAATTTAATCCACCCCTAGATACTCAGTAATCTCCGGCACTCTGATACGATAGGTCTGTCTGCCTCAAGTCTCCCTCCTCACCGGTACAGCCTCCATTCATCCAAGGGATTTTCTTAAAGCAATGTCCAAATTGTTGTTTGTCCCTCTATGGTTTTCTGTTTATCTTGTATACAGAGCCCTTATATGTATCTGTTGGCTTATTGTCTCCCTCAGTAGATTGTGAGCTCCTTGAGAGCTGGACTTGTTTTTTTCCTCTTTTTGTATCCATGACAATTAGTATCATTTGGCACAAAACTAGGTGCTAATAGATAAATACTTTTTGACTAACTTCAAAGTCATGCAAGTTGCCTTTATACCTAGAAATCCACCAAAAGTCACCAGCTTTGTTTTGAAGTCCTCCAGGGATGGGCAATTCATTGAAGAAGCAGGCTAGGAAGTTCTGTGTTTTTGCAATTTTTATAAATTTCTTTTTGCTTCTCGCTTATGAAGTCTAAAGGAATAAGCTGAATGGACACCCTGCCCCCTTGCCCAGGCAATGTGGGATAGTACTAGGGTGAAGCCCTTGGAATAAAAAAAAATCCACATTGAAACACTGCCGCAAAAACCTTTTAGTTGTATGCTTTTTGAGCAAGTCACTAAACCTGTCTGGAACTTAATTTCCTCATTAATTCTTTGAGAGGATTGGATTCATCTATCCTTCAGGTACTTTCTATAAAATAATGTTATTATGCTCTGATCTTTTTTTCACATGCTAGCTCTTAGAATATGTGAAAACAGCTATCTTGTCCATACTCCTCAATACTTAAGGGGGATAGAAAATGGAAGCAGGCACCTCACCATATTGATTATAAGAGCCATCAGCAGAGAAAAGTACAACTTAAGAGCTTGGTTCCAAAGTCTGGGGAACCATTGGGAATCTTCTAATAATTTGTAAAGTGGGCTCTTTACATGTCTGCCACTGAAAAGTAATCGACACACACACAAAAACATGTAGATGAGGATCTCCATTAAAGGAGAAGGTGAGAGAACTGGGGCAATGGCTTGCTACTCTCCAGATTTTCAAAGAGAATGAAGTGCCCCTTGAAAACATGGAAGTGCTTGAAAGGGAAGATAAAGGAGATGCAGAGTGAACTATAGCCTTTGTCGGAAGGTTGAAGGATAAAAAAAAGTGAAATAAAGTGAGAGAAGATATAGAAAACTTGTAGTTGGGAAATGAGTAGGAAGATAACCCTTTAGAGGCTAAGGTTAGGTGAAAAAGTCTTGTCTGGAACTTAATTTCCTCATTAATAAATTGAGAGGTTTGGACTCAGTTCTCCTTAAAGAATCTTTCATAAAGTGATGATTGTGCTCTGAACTTTTTTTTACAAGCTAGCTCAGAATATGTGAAGAGAGCTATCCTGCTCATGCTCTCTAAGGGGGAGATAAAGAGGGATAGGAAATGGAAACAGACCCCTCGCCATGAGAAATACAAATGGAGAATTCTGTTCTGTGAAACGATGTCATGTATCAGTCAACTAATGGACACACAGTTTATCAAGGGCCTACAATAGAAAGGGAAAGAAAATGGGCTTAAATTTGGGGCTACAAAGGAAAAGTGAATTAGTCTCTGCTCTCAAGGGGCTTATACTCTCATAGGGAAGAAAATCCATACATTTACAGATAGATTCAAGACATATACAAAGCAGATAAGGGTCACTATGGAGGGAAAGGCACCTAGCATCTGGGATCACCAGGAGGAGATGACTGAAGGTCTCATTAAAGACTGGCTAGGAAGGAATATTGTGTCAAGAATGGGATAAGCCAAAATCTAAAAGGCCAGTTGTGGTGGTTGGCAACTCCCTGCTGAGGCATCCTCAGGAGTATGGATGTGGCCATATTTCAACCTGACATGAATAGTAGGGAAGTATTCGGTTTTCTTTTCTGGAATCATTAATCATTCCCCATGCTATGAAAAAGCATTGGGTATTTTACTAAAAACAGAAGAGTCTTGGCTTACTTTAATGTACTAATTCTTCGAAAAGGGAAAGGAACAAGGAAGAAAACTGCTATCCTGGACCTCTTTCAAAATGAGGAACTGCCTGTTTTTGTAGAAATGATGAAAACTGAGAGGACAATGACTGAAACTTAGAGATTTTCAATTAAACCCAGGGTCAGCAGAATTGGACAGAATCTTAGATTTGGGGGACATGAAATTCATAGCTCAAAGAAAGGATTAGAAAGTCTCCCCAATCCTCTGATTTTTTCAGGGAAATTCAGTTGTCTGAAAATGATCTGCGGTTTAGTGGTCTTCAAGATGAATATAATTACTGAAATCGAATAGGCAAACTTGGGCTAGGTTAAGAAAGGCAGTTTCCACTAAAGAGAGAAATTAGTCCCTCTGCACTCTGTCTGTATCAGACCTTAGCTGAAGTTGTTGCTGCTGCTGTCACTTTGAGTCCTGTTCCACTCTTTGTGATCATACCTGGGGTTCTCTTGGCAAGGATGCTGATGGCGTTTACCCTTTCTTTCTTCAGTGCATTTTACACATGAAGAAACTGAGGCAGACAGGGGGAGTGATATAGCCAGGGACATAAAGCCAATAAGTGTCAGGAGTCAGGTTTGAACTCAGGATGGTTGATGAGTTCCTGACTCCAGGCCAGGCACTCTATCCACGATGGTGCTTCCTCCCCAGCTGCTAGCATGTGTCCAGTGCAGGACCCCCAGGATGATAAGGAGCCTTGAGCCCATGTCATGGGAAGATGCCCTGAGAGAAATGGTGGTAGTTAAGCCTGTGGACGAGAAGACCAGGGGTAAGAGTGTCACAGGCAGGATGAGAGTCCTGAGGATGGAACCAGGAGCAGCCCTGGTAAGAGATGTATTCAGAACAGCAAGAAGAGGAGCAATAACAGCAACAGTAATAACAATGTCACCAATATAGCTACTACTGCCGCAGCAGCAGCAGAACTGTAACAGCATTACCACTATTACTATTATTACAGTAGCAGCAGCAACAGTAACAAACAGCAACAGATCCATCACTATTACTACTCCTACTCCTATAGCAGTAGCAATAGTAACACCAACAGCAGCACTATCACTATTACTACTACTACAGCAGCAGGAGCAGCAGCAGCAACAGCACCATTATTATTACTACTACTACAATAGCAACAGCACTACCACTATTACTACTATTACAGCAGCAGCAACAGTAACAACAGCAACAGCACTAGCACTATCACTACTACTACTACTACTATAGCAGCAGTAACAATAGTAACAATGGCAACAGCAACAACAGCAGCATTATCACTACTACTACAGCATTAGTGGCAATAATAGCAACACTACCACCACCACTAACTACTATTATAGCAGCAGCAACAGCTAGTATAACTACAGCAACAGAAATAACAAAGACTACTACTACTATTACTATTACTACAACTACTATCATAGCAGCAGCAACAGCAACAGCAGCAGCAACAACAAACCAGCTATTACTGCTATTTGTACTACTATAGCATCAGCAACAGCAACTACAGCTGCTACTACTACTACTACTTCTACTATTATTTCTACTACTACTACTACTACTACTACTACTACTACTACTACTACTACTACTATAGCAGCAGCAACAACTAGTATAACTACAGCAGTAGCAACAACACCACTACTACTACTATTGCAATATCAATAGCAACAATAACACTTCCTAGCAATTGGAGGTGTCCAAAATCGGAATGGGCTGCCAGGAGAGGCAGTGAGATGAATATTTCTTGGGTTGTGATAGAGATTGTATGTATGGCTTAGACTAGATGGCTGCCGAAGTACTTTTCAACACTAAAATTCTGTTTTGATTTTCTTATGGCTACTGAAAGCATTAGCTTAAGAGTTCTTAAAGAACAGAATGTGTTTAGAAATGGGCATATTCTGTTTGTGTACTAAAATAGCCCTTTTCTCTTTCATCATGGTACCAAGGTAAAGTGTATTACCAAAATTTAAAATATTTATACCAAAATATGACAAAAATGATGCTGAAAAACAAAAACCTTTTATCTTGATGTCATTTTCCCTAAACATTTTATAAAAAAAAACTCCTCCCCTTCTCAGTCCCAGACACATTTGTGTTGTATTAGGGTCATCTAAGATCTTAAAATATGAACAATTTTCATGTTTTCCCCTCTTCCTTCCTTCTCTCCTTTCTCTTTCCATTATTTATTCTAAAACAAACAAAAATCATTTATACTTTAGAATCCATCAATCTTATAATGCAAACAGACCTTATTGCCCCTCTACTCCAATCCCTGAATTTGACTTAAACTTCTCTTTAGGGGAATCTTCATCAGAGTTCTTTCAGTTTCTACATGGACAGCTACACTAATAATAAATTTATGATCTCCCACAGGGGCTCATTATCTTCATTTGGGGCAGTTCTCCTTGTTTGACTCATATTAAAGCCCAATCTACTTTCCTGTAACTTTTAATTAATTTTTGGCAGTTGTAACTTCTGGAGTCAAGCAAAATGAAGGTGATACCTTTTCAGAATGGCAATTCTTCAAATATTTGGAGACATTCATTATGATCCTTCTTAACTGAAGCCAAAGTCAAACAGGTCATCTCTTCCTTTGGCTATATAAGCCTTATTCTTTCACTGAACCCTCAGATGACCTGGCTTCAGAACATCTCATCATTCTGAGGATGCCCCAGCTTGTCTGTTTAATACTTAAGCATATCTAGAATTGAACACAACTTCCCAGAAGTCAACTGGGCTAGAATAGTCAGTCACTATCTTCATTCTGGACAATGTATTTTTTTTTTAACACTCACATATTATGCTGTCAATCAACTAATATTGAGTTTGAATCCTTTTCAAACTTCAGGACTTGGCCATGAATTACCTTGCCAAATCATCCTTATCCTATACGTGTATAAATTTTTTTTTGAAAAGTACAGAATCTTTCAATTATGCCTTATCTCAATTTCATCTTACTAAATTCTTTCCATTATACCAGCCCATTAAATTTTTTTGAACGGTAGCTCTCTTATCCAAGGCATTATTCACGGCTTTCAACTTTGTGTTCTCCACAAATTGAATAATCATGTCTTTCATTGCTTTATCCATTCATTGGTAAAAAGATCAAACAGTATGTTCAAGAACAGGTCTGGAATATGTAACTAGAAATTTCTTTTCTGGTTAATGATGAGTCAACAATGAACTCTCCCTATAAATCAGTTTCCAATCTGGTAAATTATTTCAGTCAAACTACTAAAATAAATGAGTCAAAATGATAAGGCTATACTTTACGTAAAGTGAGATATCAATTGCATTTCCAATTTTGCGTGATTTGGGCTGGGTAAAGTGCAAAGCTTTGCTGTGACTTGGTGCTTACTTACTAAGCAACTTTGAACTCGTGACACCATAAAGGAAGCATGGCATTATAGTTAGAGAATTGACATCCCAGGTAGGAAGACTGATATTAAAACTCATCCATGGTACACACTGAATTTAACTCTTTTGGGCTCCAATCAATATACTAAGACTATAAGTTGAAGAGAAGGTACTCACCTGTATTTGTAGAGACTCTGGGTTCCCTTCCAGCTCTAGAAATGATGACTAAACTGTAAGTAATATGATAGCAACAGCATAAACACTTTTCAAAAGCTTTGTCCTAGATAAAACCAGAACTAAAGCATGATCTAGTCTACAAAGGAAACTTTGCTTCAATCTTGAAGCAATTATCTGTCCTAGTGATATTTCCATTTATAAAATATGATGACTTTAAAAAAAATTGAATTCCATAGCATTTTCTTTCTTCTTCTGATTCTTTTCTAAATCATCCAGGTTATAAACTGTTTTATTCTAGCCCCCAGATGCAGCTCAACAGTTTGGATTTAGAATTATAAAAGATAGGAAATTGGCTATCCACCTCTTAGGATACAGAAAGGAGTGATTCGGAAAGGGTTAGAAGTAACTTCAAATGAAAAATGTGTCACTCTTTGTTACATTGCAGCTCCTATTTTCTGCTTTACTTTTATCACAACAACTAATGAGAAGAGTTTGGTAAAAGAAGCTGAGACTGGTGTTTGCTACTCACTCTGTGAAATGTCATGATGAATAATACAGTGTGTTTTGGCTTGCTTGGAACTTTGAAATCTGATTTTTTTTAAAAAAATGATTATTGTCTAGTTTGTGCCTAATTTATTGAACATCCACTATTTCTCCTTAGGATAGAGATTATTCATTATATTTGTATTTTTTATTTCAAGTGCTGGCACAGAGTAGGCGTTTAATAAATATTTGTTGATTAATTAAGACTACTATGCACAGTAACACTGACAAAGGATGCTGGGTCATTTGGAACACCATGCAAGAAAGGCAGAAATATGGTTCCTGCTGAAAAAGAGCTCACATTTTAATGGGGAGACAGCACAAAAACAATATGTATCCACATGTATAGACATATTACATGCTTGCCTACATTTATGTGCATATCTATGCACAAACATAACATAATGCTAATAGAATCATTTAAATATCCCTTTTTCTGTAGTCACACAACTGCTACTCTTATTTTAGGTTGTTATCAACTCTTCCCTGAATTATTACCACAACCATCTTCTTTCTGATTGTTTTCTTTGCCTCATTTCTCTATATTCTAATGAAACTGATAGTAATGAGGCTGGGAGGCAGGAAAAGTATCTTGTAAATGTTAAGATGTGTCACCACACCTTAAACATGAAGCTTTGCTTACCAAGGGCTGTTCCTCACACATGAAATGCTTTCCTTCTTCACCTCCATCTTTTCTGGACACCCTCTTCAGACATTGCAAGAAAGTGGAGGAACAACACATGGCCTGCTGTAGTTGCCCAAACTAAAGACGTGTTCTCATAAAAAGAAAAATTCCCTTTCAAGGAGGTCTTCCCAATAATCATTCATTATTATCTTCCTTGATATAACTGTATCGTCTTGTCCCTAAAATGAAAACTGGCCTTTATCAGATCATAAAGAGTCGCTGTAGTTCTGAGAAATTGGCTTCCTAAAGAAATTTCTCAGAAGCAGATTCATGTAATTGAATGTCTTCCTCTATATCAGTTTACATTTTATTTAAAAGATTGAAAATGAGTTTACATATATGAATAATCTAGAAATAATATGTTTGGAAGGAATGGTAAGGGCTTTTATTTTGTCCCAAAGCTCAAAATAAGTCATCACCAGGCAAACTCTTGGGTCAGATTTCATTGAATGTACACATCATGATTGTTTATATTCTTTATTTTACTCAAATAATTAATATTAAAATGATTTCAGATTTATATGGAAGAAAATTTACTTTGCAAAGGAAGATATAAAAGATTCTAAATAAAAGACAATAAAATGGAGGATGCTTTTGGTGTGAGAAATTTTTAAAGGATAAGAATAAAAAGCTTCACCTTTCATTATTCTCACAGCTGTCAGTGCTTTCTGCTTCCACCACCAATTACCTTACCATTATTTTGTGTATGTATATATTATATTTGTGTTATACACTTGTATTTTCAGGGGAGAGGGATTTCATATTTGATTTTGTATCCTGGCACCCAGCACAGTGTTTGATATGTGATGCTTGGTAGGTGCTTGGTGATTTATTAATTATTGTGACATAACTGAGGGTTTATGAACAGATGACTTTTCAGGTGAAGAATAAGATGAGATCCTTTGCTGAAAGGAGGGAAAGTTGGGATAGGTGTCTTGAAGTAGAAGGAAAGGACTGAATGTGTTGGCACACATCTTTAGCTCACGACTGGGGAAATTGAAGCTGGCAGAAATGCTTGACTTTGTGAGATTGTCCACACCAAGTTTTGCAGCAACCCCTGGGGGACAAGAGGATATCTGGCAAATTGGTCTTGCCTGGGAAAAATAGAACCAATGTCAAAAGAAGCAGTAGAAGATGAAAGTGTGGAAGAGCAAGAGGAGGAAGAGGAGAGGAGCAAGAAAAGCAGGAGGAAGAGGAGGAAGAGATTGAAACAGTTCATGGTTATCAAGGAGAGTAAAAGTTTTGCTGGGAAGCCATTAAGAGTCCCTTAATGACTGGCATGATCATTGGGCTTTCTCTGGCAGAATTAGCACTGAGGGTAGTACCTGATACATAGTAAGCACTAATAAATGTCCACCGTTGATTGATTGATTGATTGAGTTCAGCAGCTGGTTGAGGAGAGAGATTCTGAGATAGAATCTTTTTAAAGAATTCTGGAATCCCTTTGGAGAGAGCAGATGACCATTGGCCACCCTCAAGTCTTCATTGCCCTTTCCCTTACCTCATTTATCTCTGAGAAAGTAATCAGTCACATCCAGTTATAGTCATTATCTGTTTTTGAAATCATAGAATATAATGGCCTAAGTGGCTCCATCTTCTGCAGCTTCAAGCATTAATAAATGAAAGTTTTCAGAAGCACCATCACAATCACTTAGAGAAATTCTAACATTTAGACAGAGGTCTGACTCCTGGCTTTAGTCTAAATTTATATTAATCTTTAGCTAATCCTTGCTTTCTTTATAAATCAGGCAAAATTTAGGTCAGTAGAAATGTGGATAAAGAAACAATCACCCCAACTAAATTATTAAACTAGTTTAATGAGTTGGGATAAAAATAATAATAAAATTCATTTGGAAGAACCAAAGGTCAGAAACTTCAAAGAAATCAGGGGGACAAAAGATGTACAAGAAGTAGATTCAGCAGTATTCGACCTTAAATTAAACTCTGTTATAAGGGAAAGCATTGTTGAAGTAGAAAAAAGAATAATTTTGATTATTTATAATTCAAATTTTGTTGTACAAATAAAACTTATGTAGCACAGAATAAAAATAATAAATATGGGAATAAATATATTTATGTATTCATAATTTTGTTTGTTTATTTATTTCTCAGATAGGATGTGATTAGGTTGGAATCCTGCTGTGGTGTAAGAAATGTTGAACTAAATGTTTGCATGTTAAGAAAATATGGAAAGACTAGGGCTTATCAATGAAAATACTCTCCATCATCAAGAAACAGATGATAGGAGGAAATAAGTATAGTACAGGATTACATGTATGAGTATATATGTCTATATTTACTTACACATAAACAGATACAGATATCTATAAACATACATGTATGTTTATAGATATCTGTATCTGTTTATGTGTATATATGTAAAACATGATTATTGTAAAAAATACACACACACATAATGTCGCCTTCTGTAAGGTGGTGGGGAGAGGAAGGAAGAAAAAAATTACAAAGTGCACAGCAGAGAACAAAAGAAAACAAACAAGGAAGCAAAGAAAAGCTGGACAGCTTTGAAAATAATGTATAATATTATGGAGATTAATTGATTTATATTAAATACTCACATTTTGCTGTGTATATGGTATTTTTTCTTTATTTTCTTTATTTTATATTTAAGTTTAAAATAAAAAAAAAGATATAAGAAAAAAAATAACAAAAGAAAAAAAATGAAGCACTTATTAAAGTTGATTGTGGTGTCTTTTAGTGGATAGACATGGGGACCAGAAGTTGAGGCAGGTTATATGTGGTTCACCAAAACTTCTAGGTCTTTTTCAAATGAAATATGTAAAGTCTGGCAATATTTTGCTCATTTTTGACTTGTGCTGGTGATTTTTTTTTCTAACCCTATGTATATCTATTAAATTTTAGGTTGTTATAGTAATCCTTTATTCCAACTTGATAAGAACTTTTTATATTCTAATTTTGTCATCTAAAATATTAGTCACACCTATCATTTGCGTGTGATTTGTTAACTTTATAAACACACAATTTGAATGTTCATTCTTATAAGAATGAACAAGAATAAGAAAGAACAAGAAAGAAATAGAATTAGATATTTCAAACTTTCAGTGGGGCCCTTGATAATGGTTTCTATTTAAATTCTCCAAAACAAAAGATTAATAAAAAGGTCCGCAAATCATCTCTATAAGTACCATATGGGAGAGACATGGCTAGAAGTTGTCATTTGGAAAAAAGTATCCATAACTGTCCTCAGCTCTCTACAAGTCAGGATAGCAAGGATCCAAAACCTCAGAGTAGGAAGGAATCTTAGAGGACATCAGATCCAACTCTCTTACTCAAAGGACAGGAGAACTACATCTTGGGGAAATACAGTGACTTGTACAAGTTCCTCCAGGTGGTTGAAAAAAGCAGAAGGAGAATTTGAATCCAAGTTTTTTGAACTGGTAACACTTTTATTCTTCAACATTTCTCCTTCTGTGTAACAAGGGACAAGAACAGTCCCTCCTCTATGGAAGAAAGTTATTTGTCCTTTCCTTTCTCTGTTATTAGTGTTTTTCTGTTGGCATAGCTCCAAATGCCAAACTGTCCTACACTGGACTGATAAAAGACCCATAGAGACTGACCTGAATGGTCCCAATAATTTGAGAACAATGGGACTGATTAGATACTGACACTTGAGACACAATTAGGATAGGATGATACTTTTTATTTTCAGATCCTTCAGTTGTAAGCCCAAACATGTGCTCAACTTCATATGTTGAGAAAAGGGAAAGGTCTTCAGGATCCTTCAAACTTTTCCAAAATGGCAGCAAATTGTGTCTCTTTTACCTTCAGCAAATTAGCTAAGTGCTTACAAGTTTAGATTCCACATATACCTAAAACTCAAAGCATGGAAAAAAAGGGAATGGAAGGGAATGGGGGAGAGGGAGCCAGAATGTGTTTATCAGATTCAACTTGTTGCAGAAAGCCCACCCTGAGTTTCATAGTGTTGGAAGGTCTCATTGAATTTAAGCAATTTAAAAAATATTCTATTAACTATGATAACAATTCTAATAGCTCATTTATAAGCTTATAACCAATTTTACATATATTACTCCATTTAGAGATTCCCCACACTTGCCCCATATTGGTACCTAATGAAGTAGGCTATAGAGTATACATCTGTTAAATGGAAGTAGGAAGTTCATAGAACAATTTAACTTCAGTCTAGGAGACATCTAGACATCAGAGGTCATCTGTGTCAAACTTTACCCAAAGTGCAAATGTTTTTTTAAAAAATAAATTGGATGGTTTTCCTATTACATAAAAAGATAATGTTTAACATACATTTAAAACAAATCTGAGTTCTAGATTTTCTCCTTCTGTCCCTTCCTCTTCTTCCCTTCCCTAAAATGGTAAGCAATTTGATATAGATTTTGTACATATATATATATATATATATATATATATATGTATATATATATATATATGTATATATATACACACACACATATATATATATATATATATATGTGTGTGTGTGTGTATATACATATATATGTATATATATGCAATCATGTAAAGCATATTTCTATGTTCGAACAAAACAGAACAAAAAGGGCAAAAAACCCACAAAAATAAAGTGAAAATACTATACTTCAATCTGTGTTCAGACTACTCTCTCAGTTCTTTTTCTGTATGTGGACAGCATTTTCCATTATGAGAAGAAGAGATCTTGCTGATCACAATTCCTGAGTCATACAGCTTTGATAGAAGGAATGTTGAAAAGTATATCAGCACATTCCATTTTGGGCCAGATTTTTTGAACATTAAGGAATAGTTTGGTTTCCCTGCACCATTCTGGCTGCTTACCCTTGAATGTGGTCCAATTTGTCAATAATCTTTCTAAAATGTGAGACACAGCTCCAGATACAGTATCAGTGTCTCTGAGTCTTACCTCTACTTTATTCTAAGAGAATATTATTTCCCAAATCCTACTATTTTTACTTTCAAAAAGGCTGCTCATTTTTGCTTCATGTTCAATTCAATTCAGCTAATTCTCATTAAGTAACTATTATGTCCAAGAACCTTTTAGATGCTAGGAATAGAAGAACAAAAATGAAGAACATGCTGTATTTAAGGAATTTACATGCACTGAGAAAAAATAGATTAAAAATCTGCATGGAATATATTCCCTTCCCTCCTTCAATTATTTCATTTTCTGGCCCCAAAGCATAATCTTTTTCATGTTGTTCTCTGAACTTAGCCAGAATGAACAGCTCTTTTAAATATCTCTTGCTATCATTACCTTTATATCTCTTTGATTATTTTTCTGCTTTGTATTATAAAGAGATTCCAGAGAAATGACTGAATAAGTCATATAATTTTGGGCTCCATAATTTTTTTTTCAGAAAAAGACAAAACATCACCTCAAAGTCAATGTGCAGCAGCAGAAATAAAGTTTAAAAGTCAGGGTAAAGCAGTTGTCCTTCAAAGACAACCTGGGGATATTCCAGGACCAAAAACTGGGCTGGCCTGGGAGGCAGCCTCAGCCTCACGAAGTTTCCATTTTACTGGCAGTAAGGGAGACCAAGGACTGAGTAGAAACTTGAAGGCTCTTTCCTTGTTGAGGGATGTCAAGAACAGCCTTTCTGACCAGACAAGATCTGTGACTACAGGGGCAAAGAGAATAGCACAGACCTGGTGAATATGGTAGTAGCAAAGAGGCAGAAATCCTGATAAATATGGACATTTACAAGAGAGTAGTCTCTGATTTCAGTTCCAGGGAAGGGAAAACAGTGAAATTTGTAGCCATCAGAGAGATTATAAGAAGGATTGGGGAGCATAGGAATGGCTTGAGGAGAAAAAGAAGTGCCTAAGGTGGGGCCCATAGACAGGGTTCAGAAAGTGATAGTAAGAAAGACTATATTGAATGACTTGCCATCTAGAGGAGGGGGTATGGGAAAGAGAGGAAGAAAAAATTGGAATAAAAGGTTTTACAAGGGTGAATGTTGAAAAACATCTATGCATATGTTTTGAAAATAAAAAAAGAACAAAAACTTAAAAAAAATTTGATGTTTAGAGTTATCATTCTTCAAACCTTGGGACCAGAATGTGATGATAATAATAATAAATTCCCTAAAAACAAAAGGAAAATAAAAATGAGGAAGCAAAGGAGAAAGAACTCAGCCATTGATAGCTATTAGGGGGATAGGAAAGTTCTGGGTTCATATTCAGAGAAAGATAATGGAGTTAAAAATGGAACTCCTTTTTTTAATGAAAAATATTAAGTGGCCACAAGCCCCAAAGGACTTTTTGGTAGAATTTTTAAAAGGATTTCAAAATAAAATAAGAAAATTAAAGGGGAAATTAAAAAAAAAGATAAATCCAAGAAAATTGAGAAAATTATGAAAAAATCAGCCAACTGGAAGCCAGAAACTTGAGGAAGAAAATTAATTCCTTGAAAACTAGAATTGAGTAAGGGAGAAATTAATGGCATTAGAGGATACCAAAAACAATAAAACAAAAACAAAATGAAGTAGAAGAAAATGTTAAATATCTCATCAGAAAAATAATTGATCTGGAGAACAGATTGAGGAGAGAAAATATTCACATAGGTAGAATTATACTGTAAATTACAATTAAAAAGAATCTTGATACAATATCATAATAAATTATTAAAGACAATTGCCCTAGCTCTTTTTGTAGTGGCTAGAAACTGGAAGATGAATGGATGCCCATCCATTGGAGAATGGTTGGGTACATTATGGTATATGAAGGTTATGGAATATTATTGCTCTGTAAGAAATGAGGAGCAGGATGAATTCAGAAAGGTTTGGAGAGACTTACATCAACTGATGCTGAGTGAAATGAACAGAACCAGAAGATCACTGTACACTTCAATGCTGTATGAAGAGGTATTCTGATGGAAGTGGAAATCTTCAACATAAAGAAGATCCAACTCACTTCCAGCTGATTAATGATGGACAGAAACAACTACACCCAGAGAAGGAACAGTGGGAAGTGAATCTAAATTGTTAGCACTACTGTCTATCTACCCAGGGTACTTATACCTTCGGAATCTAATACTTAACATGCAACAAGAAAATTGGATTTACACACATATATTATATCTAGGTTATACTGTAAAACATGTAAAATGTATGGGATTGCCTGTCATCTAGGGGAGAGGGAGTAGAGGGAGAGAGGGGAAAATCTGGAAAAATGAATACAAGGGATAATGTTATAAAAAATTACTCATGCATATATATTGTCAAAAAATGTATAATTATAAAATTAATAAAAAAAAGACAATTGCCCTGAAATTCTAGAAGAATAAGATAAAGCAAAAATAGAAAAAAAATTCATTTATCCCCACCTGAAAGAAATTATGGGAGGAAAACTTTACAGGAATATTATGACCAAGTTTTAAAGCTCCCAGGATAAGGAGAAAATATTGCCAGCAACAAGAAAACAATTGATACCTTAGAACTATGATCAGGAATACACAAGACCTAGAAGCTAGTGTGCTGAAGGACCATAAGACTTGAAACACTTTATTTCATAGGGCTAAAGAATACAACGAAAGGTAACTTATCTAGCAAAGTTAAGTATAAAAATGAATGAAAAAAAAGGACATTTAAGAAATTGAAAGTCTTTCAGTTATTTGTGACAAAAGAGAAGAATTTGATGGAAAATTCAACATATAATGTCTAGGAGAAATAGAAGGTAAACATTAAAGACCAAAGGGACTTAATAAGGTCAAATTGTGTACTATGAAAATGTTTGCAATATTCTCATGATTGTCATTATTTGGGTAGCTTGAAAGAAAAGCTTGGACTGAACTATGTGTATAATGGAATGATTCTAAAAAAGTCATAGGGAGAAATAAAAAAAATGAGAAATTATTGCATGTAAGACATAAAAATAAATTGATATAGAAGAAGCAAGGGGAGGGAATTGGTACTGCTAAAGAGGGAATGATATATACATCTATTTTTTTTTTTTTTTTTTTTGAGGCTGGGGTTAAGTGTCTGAGACCAGATTTGAACTCGGGTCCTCCTGAATTCAGGGCTGGTGCTCTATCCACTGCGCCACCTAGCTGCTCCAACATATACATCTAAAAAATATAAATTTTTTCTAGATTTAGAAAAAAAATTAAGAGACTTTAGGGGATAGGATAGGAAGGAACATTTAAAAGAGAGTTAAATTAAAAATCAGGAGTGGGGAAAGGGAGAAGTCATTTGAAAGCTAGGGGATTGGTGGAGAGAAAAAGGGTATTTTTAAAGTTTTGAGTAAAATATATAGGAAAAGTTAGTGCTTAGAAGTTAATTAGATGAGTAAGGAGAAAAAGGGAAAACAGGACAAAAAGAATAGTTAATAATAGGACAGAGTAAAATATATAAGAAGTAATTCTAACTTAGAATGTGAATTGGATAAATTTACCCATAAAACAGAAGTGAATTCAACTATGCCATTTTCAAGGAACATAACAAAAATGAGAGACTCACACAGAGATAAAGAACTAGAGTAGAATTTATTATGTAAAAAAGGAATAGTTATAATTTTAAAATAAGATTTAAAAACAAAAATAGGAAACTACACTCTGTGCCACCAATCTTATTCCATATTGTTTTAGAACATTTAAAGTAACTAGACAGCATAAAATAACCTGAAAGGATCCTTGCCAAAACATTCACAGGAAACATATGAACATAAACACAAAATACTTTTCATACAAACAAAAATAGATTTAAATACTTAGAAAAATTATTCATTATTCATGAGTAGAGTCAACTTAAATTAAAAAATGAATTTTAACTAATTTCAACTAATCTATTCAATGACAAATAAGTCATTAAAAATAATAAAATTCATTTGGAAAAACAAAAATCCAAGAATTTCAAAGAAACTAAAGAGAAAAAAAATGTAAAAAAGGAGGAGATTCAATAGCACCTTAAACTAAGACGACTTTTGAAGTGTAAAATGAATAATTTTGATTATTTTAAATAAAACATTCCTTTTAAAAATGAAACTAATTAACTGATAAATTTCAACTAATCTATTCAATGACAAATAAGTCATTAAAAATAATAAAATTCATTTGGAAAAACAAAAATCCAAGAATTTCAAAGAAACTAAAGAGAAAAAAATGTAAAAAAGGAGGAGATTCAATAGCACCTTAAACTAAGATGACTTTTGAAGTGTAAAATGAATAATTTTGATTATTTTAAATAAAACATTCCTTTTAAAAATGAAACTAATTAACTGATAAAAGAAGAAAAGCAAAAAAATTAGGGAAAACAACTTGGATAGAATATGGTTGTAATAAAATATTTCTGTGATATAAAAAATGATATGTATGTGTATATATATATATGTATATATATGTATATATATATATATATGTATGTGTATATATATATATGTATATATATGTATATATATGTATATATATATATATATATATATATATATATATATATATATATATATATATATAATGCATTTTGCATTGGTATTTAGTTGTATCCTCTAGAGTGGGGGGAAGCAGGGAAGGAGAAAAAAAAAGTAAAATACAAAGCACATGTCAGGGAAAAAAGAAAAGCTAAAAAGAAGAGAAAATCTGGGTGGCTTTTAAAACAATGATGTGTTGGATTTATTATATAGGTTTTCATAAAATTAACATTTCTTTTTTATATTAAATCCTCTCATGTTTTGCTTTGTACATGGAAATGTTCTCTGATTTTTACTCATTTTATATTGTAATTTATATTGTATAGTTATGATATCTACCTCTTAGGATAGACTTAAAATGCTGGTTGAGTTGACTTAATCTGAATTAGATTTTAAAATGAAGAGAAAGAACCAACAAGTATTGGTAAAGAAAATTGTCTTGGGAGTTCCTTTTATCAGTGAAATCATAGATCTAGTTTTCTATTTTCATTTAGTTCAACAACCAAATAAGATAGACAACTATAGTTTTTATTATCCACATTTTAAAATTAAAATTTATTATTTTCAAAACATATGCATAGATAATGTTTCAACATTGACCCTTGCAAAACCTTGTATTCCAAATTTTCTTCTCTTCCCCCACCCCTCTCCTGGATAACAAGTAATCCATTATATATTAAACATGGTAAAATATATATGTAAAATCCAATATATGTACACATATTTATACAATTATCTTGCTGCACAAGAAAAATCAGATCAAAAAGAAAGGAAGAAAGAAGAGAAACAAAACAAAATGCAAACAACAACAAAAAAGAGTGAAAATGTTATGTTGTGATCCACAGTCAGTTCCTAGAGTTCTCTCTCTGGATGTAGATGGCTTTCTTCATCATGAGATCATTGGAACTTATCCACATTTTGTTTAAACAAAGAGAAGAATGAGACTTAGTATGGTTAATGGTTCATGATAACATCATTTATATCTCTATTTAATCCCCTCTAATACATTTTAAATTCTTGGATGATAATAATTATGATTTCTTTCATCTTTGTATTTCTGGTCCTCAAAGCAGTGTTGTGAAATTTGTAGGCAATCAATCCCTATATGCTGATTTAAATCAAACAGGGCAAAAGAAAATGGGATTATCACCATTTTAATGTTAGATCCTTTATTGGGCCTGATGTAGCTTAAAATCACCTTAGCCTTTTTGGTAAGTAATGCCATATTGCTGAATTATTTTTAACTTATAATTTAGTAAGGTAGCCTGTTAGGATTCTTACAAGGTACTAAGTCACTGGAATGGATAAGAGACAATAATTATCTAATTTAGCATGGTTAATCTGATCCTACAAGGAGATGTTATGGGCCAGAACTTGAGACAAGGATATGTACTTGGTTCACACCTTTAAAGGAGTTCAAACCTTTAAAGGAGTTCATTCATTGGTCCACACATGAGATTCACAATTTTAAGAGACAATACTATTAAGGAGCTCTCACAAGCCCAGGGAATACCCACAAACGCATTCTCTGGAAGGATATAAAAAGCCAGGATTCAGAGTCAGGATTGAGTCAAGGGAGGAACTTCAGGGAAGCTCGAGGAGATTCAGAGCCAGGATTCAATGGATTTGCAAGTCCAAGAGATTGACAAGAATAAAGGAAAAGCCTAGGTTTGAATTCTGAGAAACCCACAATCCCATACTCTTGGAGGCAGAGTCTGATTCATTCCCACATCTACCTTCAGCATTGGTTAAGGCTAGAGAGAAGGACAAGATGTAAGTGATTTTATAGATGCATACCCTGTGATTGAAGAGCTTGACTCTTCAGGTCAAAAAAAGGAAAAGATATAATCCTTTTGATTTTGATAAAATTAAGAATTTGAAAAAAGGTTGCATTCTTTATAAGGCCAAATCATCTTATGTTAAAATGTTACTAGATAATTTGGCTTTTGAAATTAGGAAATGAGTCCTTTATCACAACCTTTGAATGTAAAAATGTTTTCCCAGTTTGTTGCTTCTTTTCTAATATTTTCTGCATTAGTTTTGTTTGTACAAAAACTTTTGAACTTAATATAATCAAAATTATCTATTTTGTGATCAATAATGACCTCTAGTACTTCTTTGGTCACAAATTCCTTCCTCTTGCACGTATCTAAGAGGTAAACTATCTTATTGTTTATAATATCATTCTTTATGTCTAGATCATGAACTCATTTTGACCTTATCTTGGTGTATAGTGTTATGTATGTGTCAGTGCCTAGTTTCTGCCATGCTAGTTTCCAACTTTCCCAGCAGTGTTTGTCAAATAGTGAATTCTTATTACAAAAGCTGGGGTCTATGGGTTTGTCAAACACTAGATTACTAGTCATTGATTATTTTATCCTGTGAACCCAATCTATTCCACTGACCATCTGCTCTATTTCTTAGCCAGTAGCAAATTGTTTTAATGACCACTGCTTTATAATATACTTTTAGATCTGGTACAGCTAGGCCACCTTCATTTGATTTTTTTTTTTCATTAATTCCCTTGAGATTCTTGACCTTTTTGTTATTCCAGATGAATTTTGTTGTTATTTTTTCTAGGTCAATAAAATAGTTCCTTGGGAGTTTGATTGGTATAGCACTAAATAACTATAGATTAGTTTAGGTAGTATTGTCAACTTTATTATATTTCTTGGAACTATTCAAGAGCACTTGCTATTTTTCCAATTTTTTAGATCTGACTTTATTTGTGTGGAAAGTGTTTTGTAGTTTTGCTCATATAGTTTTTGACTTTCTCTTGGCAGAGAGATTACCAAATATTTTATGTTATTCACACTTATTTTAAATAGAATTTCTCTTTGTATCTCTTGCTGTTGGATTTTGTTAGTGATGTATAAAAAAGCTGATGATTTATGTAGATCTATTTTCTATTCTTCAACTTTGCTTAAGTTGTGGATTATTTCTAATAGATTTTTAGTTGATTCTCTAAATATATTATATGTGCAAAGAGTGATAATTTGGTTTCTTCATGACCTATTCTAATTCCTTTAATCTCTCTTCTCTTATTACCAAAGCTAACATTTATAATACAATAATTAAACAGTAATTGTGACAGTGAGCAACCTTGTTTCACCCTTGATCTTATTGGGAATTGTTCCAGTTTATCTCCATTATATATGATGCTTGCTGATGGTTTTTAATAGATGCTACTGACTATTCCTATACACTCTAGTGTTTTTAACAGGAATGAATGTTGGATTTTATCAAATGATTTTTCTGCCTCTATTGAGAAAATCATATGGTTTTTGCTAATTTATTTATTGATATAGTCAATTATGCTAATAGTTTTCCTAATATTGCACCACCCCTGCATTTGTGGTATAAATCCTGCTTGGTTATAATGTATTATCCTGGAGATGATTTTATGTAATCTCTTTGCTAATATTTTACTTAATATTTGTGCATCAATATTTATTAAAGAGGTTGGTCTATAATTTTCTTTCTCTTCTCATCCTACCTGGTTTTGGGATCAGTACCATGTCTGTGTCATAAAAGGAATTTTGTAGGAGTCTTTCATTCCCTATTTTTTTCAAAAAGTTTATATAGTATTGGAGTTGATTATTCTTTAAATGTTTGTTAGAATTCACATGTAAATCCATCTGGTCCTGGGGATTTTTTCTTAGAGAGTTGATTAATAGTTTCTTTTTCTAAAATAGGGCTAGTTAAGTAATTTATTTTCTCTTCTATTAATCTGAACAATCTATATTTTTGTAGTTATTCCTTCATTTCACTTAGGTTAATAAATTTATTTGCATATAGTTAGGCAAAGTAACTCCTAATTATTGCTCTAATTTCCTCTTCATTGGTGGAAAGTTCTCCCTTTTCATTTTTGAGATTAACAATTTGATTTTCCCTTTCCTTTTTCCAATCAAATTAACTTTTGAAGGTTTATGTATTTTTTTTTTTTCATAAAATCAACTCTTAGTTTTATTTTTTATTATTTATTTTTACTTTCAATCTTATCAGTCTCTCTTTTTATTCTTAGAATTTCAAGCTTGGTATTTGATAGAGGATTTTTAATTTGTTCTTGCTGTAGCTTTTTTACTTGCAAGCCCAATTCACTAATCTTCTCTTTCTCTATTTTATGCAAGTAATCATCAAATGATATAAAATTTCCCTTTATTATTGCTTTGGCTGTATCCCACAAATTTTGGTAGGTTTTCTCATTATTGTCATTCTCTTGGTTGAAATTATTAATTGTGTGTATGATTTGCTGTTTTATCCATTAATTTTTTAGGATGAGAGTATTTAGTTTCCAATTACTTTCCCCCTGTTTTTTCTTTTTTTTTCCTATTTCCCCTGGTTTTTTATTGAATATAATTTTTGTTGTATCATTTTATGAAAAAAATACTATTTCTGCCTTTTGCATTTGATTTTGAGGTCTTTATGTCCTAATATATGTTCAATTTCTGTATAGGTTCCATGAACTGCCAAGAAGAAAGTCTACTCCTTTCTGTCTCCATTTAATTTTCTTCAAAGATCTATCATATCTAACTTTTCTAGTATTCTTTTTGTGTCTTTAATCTCTTATTTGTTTTTTTTGTTTGTTTGTTTGTTTGTTTTTGTTTTGGTTTGATTTATCTAGTTCCGAGAGAGCAAGGTTGAAATCTCCCACTATTCTAGTTTTGCTGTCTATTTCTTCTTGCAGCTCTCTTAACTTCTTTAAAAATTTCCATGGTATACCACTTGGTGCATTGATATTGCTTCATCATTTATAGTACCCTTTAGCAAGATATAGTTTCATTCCTTATCTCTTTTAATTAGGTAATTTTTTTCTTTTGCTTCTTCACTTGTAGCATAATAGATTCTGCTCCAGCCTTTTACTTTTACTCTGTATGTATCACCCTGCTTTAAATTTGTTTCCTGTAACTATGCTCAAAAAGTTATCAAACTGTGCATACCCTTTGATCCAGCAGCATTGCTATTGGGTTTGTGTCCCAAAGAGATCTTAAAGAAGGGAAAGGGATGTATATGTACAAGAATGTTTGTGGCAGCCCTCTTTATGGTGGCCAGAAACTGAAAACTTACATGGATGCCCATCAATTGGAGACTGGCTGAATAAATTGTGGTATATGAATGTTATAGAATATTATTGTTCTGTAAGAAATGACCAACAAGATGATTTCAGAAAGGACTGGAGAGACTTAAATCAACTGATGCTGAGTGAAATGAGCAGGACCAGATCATTATATACTTCAACAATACTGTATGATGATCAATTCTAATGGATGTGGCCCTCTCCAACAATGAGATGAACCAAATCAGTTCCAATAGAGCAGTAATGAACTGAACCAGCTACACCCAGTGAAAGAACTCTGGGAGATGACTATGAACCATTACATAGAATTCCCAATCCCTTTAATTTTGTCCACCTGCATTTTGGATTTCCTTCACAGGCTAAATGTATACTATTTCAAAGTCCGATTCTTTTTGTCCAGCAAAACAACTGTTTGGTCATGTATACATATATTGTATTTAATTTGTACTCTAACATATTGAACATGTATTGGTTGACCTGCCATCTGTGGGGGGCGGGGAAAGGAGAGGAAAAATTGGAACAAATAGTGTGGCAATTGTCAATGTTGCAAAATTACCCATGCAAATATCTGGTAAATAAAAACTATTAAAAATAATAATAAATAAAAAATAAAAATAAAGTGAGAAAGTTGAAATGTAACATATTCATAGGAGATAGTTAGAAATTCATAGAAGGTAAAATTTTGTTAGCACTATCTGAGTTCAATTCTAACTTCTGATGTATGTTGTCTGTATGTAAAAGACAAGTTTTTTTTTAATCTCAATACTTCCAGATAAAAAGTATTTTCACCTTTAAAAAATAAAATAAAATAAAATAAATTTGTTTCCTGTAAATAACATATTATAGGATTCTGGCTTTTAATCCAGTTTGCTATCCACTTTATGGGGGAGTTCACCCCATTCACATTTATAGTTAAAACTACTATTTATGTATTTTCTATCATCTTATTAACTCCAAATTATACTTTTTTTCCCCTTGTCCTCTTCCCCTTTTCCCCAGTATTTTACTTATGAGCACCACTTGCCTCAAGCAGTCTCTCCCCTTTCTTATTCATTTCCCCTATTTCTGTTTTTCCTTTTATTTAGCCTACCCTTTCCCTTTTCCCCTTCCACTTTGTTATAATGTGCTTGAAGTTTCTCTATGAAACCAAATATGTCTGATATTTTCTCTCTGAGCCAAATCTGATGAGAGTAAGATTTCCTACAATGCTCATCCCCCTCTTTTCTTTCCCTCAAATATAATAGGTTTCCTTTGCATTTGGGTGAGAGTTAATTTCCCACATTTTGCCTCCACTTTCCCTTTTTTTGTTACAATACCCTTTCTACCTTTCATTTCTTTTTATATTATAAATATAATTAAATAAAATTATATGTAGACTCTGTATGTATACCCATAACAGAAATATAGCTCTCCTCTCAAGAGTTCTTTTCTTTTTACCTTTTTTATACTTCCCTTGAGTTCTATATTTGGAGGTCATATTTTTTGTTTAGTATAAAGTCCAGGCTAGCTCCCTGGAGGCCTCAGGAACAGCCAGAGTCAGGATAAATAAAAGTCCTTGGTCTTTAGGGGGAGAAGTGAAGGAGACAGACAAACCACCATAAGGCTTGCCACCAACTTCTCTTCTCCTTATTTTGACACAAAGTGAAATATCCCTTGTTTCACCCTACTCTCTAATCCTTGCCTATGATTATATGCCAAACATTGAGTAAGCACTGATGGTGAGAAGAGACATTTTTCCTAACATATACTAATAGAGTCATTGTCAAATAGGTAATTAGCCTTAAGTGCTCCATTGTCTGATTCAAGCACACCTTTTAAGAGTTTCATTCCTTTACAATTTAGTTCTGATCTTTTCATCAGAAATAAGTTGAATTAACCTGTTTCATTGAAAGTCCATCTTTTTCCCTGAAAGAAATTGTTCAGTATAGTGGAGTAGTTTATTCTTGGCTGCATTCCAAGTCTCTTTGCCTTTCAGAATATCAGATTCCAGGCCCTTCAATCCTTTAAGGTAGAAGATGTTAGGTCCTGGGTAATCCTTATTGTGGTTCCTAGGTATTTGAATTTTTTTTTCCTTTCTGGCTGCTTGTGATATTTTTCCTTTGATCTGATAGTTCTGAAATTTAACCATATATTCATTTGAGTTTTAATTTGGGGGTCTCTTTTAGGAAATTTTCCGTGAATTCTTTCAATGGCTATTTTACATTCTGATTCTGTGACATCCAGGCAGTTCTCTTTGGTGATTTCTTGAAAAATAGTGTCTAGACTCCTTTCTTTTTTTTTTTTTCATCATGGTTTTCTGGAAGTCCAATAATCCTTAGAGTATCTCTCTTAGATCTATTTTCCAGGTAAGTTGTTTTACCAAGTAGGTATTTTACATTAAAAAAAAATTTTTTTCATTGTTTTTGGTTTTGCTTGATTGATTTCTATTGTCTCAAGTCATTCATTTCTATTTGTTCAGCTTTGTTTTACTGACTTATTTTCTTCATTTACTTTTTTTTTTACTTTTTTTGCATTTGTCCAATTGAATTTTTAAATGAGTTGTTTTGTTCTATGATTTTTTTTTCCATTTCACAAATTCTGTTTTTAAGGAGTTATTTTCCTTTTCTATTTCACAAATTCTGTTTTTCATGGAGTTGTTTTCTTTCTTTTTTTTATTTAGAATTTTTTTCCACAGTATATATGCATGAGTCATTTTTTAATAATATTATCCCTTGTATTCATTTTTCCAAATTATCCCCCCCTTCCTCCACTCCCTCCCCCCAATGACAGGCAATCCCATATATTTTACATATGTTACAATATAACTTAGATACAATATATGTGTGTAAATCCAATTTTCTTGTTGCACATTAAGTATTAGCTTCCAAAGGTATAAGTAACCTAGGTAGATAGACAGTGCTAACAATTTAGATTCACTTCCCACTGTTCCTTCTCTGGATATAGTTATTTCTGTCCATCATTGATCAACTGGAAGTGAGTTGGATCTTCTTTTTGTTGAAGATATCCACTTCCATCAGAATACATCTTCATACAGCATTGAAGTGTACAGCGATCTCCTGGTTCTGCTCATTTCACTCAGCATCAGTTGATGTAAGTCTCTCCAAGCCTCTCTGTATTTCTCCTGCTGGTCATTTCTTACAGAGCAATAATATTCCATAACTTTCATATACCACAATTTACCCAACCATTCTCCAATTGATGGACATCCATTCATCTTCCAGTTTCTAGCTACTACAAAAAGGGCTGCCACAAGCATTTTGGCACATACAGGTCCCTTTCCGCTCTTTAGTATTTCTTTGGGATATAAGCCCAATAACAGCAATGCTGGGTCAAAGGGTATGCACAGTTTGATAACATTTTGGGCATAGTTCCAAATTGCTTGGAGTTGTTTTCTTTTTCCATTTTGTCAGCTCTTATTTTTTAAGGAGTTATATGCTTCCATTTCACTAAGTCTATTTTGTAGTAAATTTTCAGATATTTTCTGTGCTTTCTTTTCCAAACACTCTTGTAAAGCTCTCATTTCCTTTCCCCATTTTTCTTCCAGCTCTCTTTTAAGATCTTTTATAATTTCATCTAGGAGAGCCTTGTGTGATGGGGACCAATTTATATCACTCTTTGGGGCCTCATATGAAGACAGTCTGCTTTTAATCTCCTCAGGGTTTGAAATCTATTCTTCTCTTTCACCATAAAAACTATCTATGGTCAGAGTTCTTTTTGCTTTTTTTACTCATTTTTTTTTAAGTTGAGATCTGCTTTTAGGACAAGCTTATTTTACAAGTAGCAATGGCTGCAGTATAGACTCATTCCCGGTGCTGGGTGGGTGTGGCCAGGTCTGGTGATATTCTGGCATTTCAGGGTTCACTATTTACCTTTTGTGTTTATGTTAGATGTTTTGTAACTTCTCTGCTGATCTACTGGCTTGCAACCAGGGCAGAGTAGTCAACACTGCTGTTTATTCCTCCCCATAGATTCTCTTGCCTGGGGATGCATAACCTGCACTTGGCATCTGTGTTCAGCCTGTTTGTGTTTGGCCTACCTCTCTCCATGCCTGATTGAAACAGAACTTTTCTGGAGAACTTCCAAATTATCTTCTGTTGGTAATTTGTTGCACTCCCAATATTCATGGATTCTGCCAGTCCAGAACTAGTTCAGAGGCTGGATTTGGTAATTAGTATGAGGATCATGGTAGAAGGTTAGAAATAAATGTGTGTTCACTCTGCCATCATGGCTCTGCCCCTATTAAGGCCCATCAACATTTTTTCTGAAAAAATATACTAAAGTACTTTGCCATTTCACTTTCTAGATCATTTTATAAATGAGGAAATTTAAACAATTAAACAAGTAAAAATAAGATGAAGTGACTTACCTGGGGGTCACACAGTTAAGTATCTAAGGTCAAATTTGAACTTACAAAGATGAATAACAAAGATGTCCAGACATTCTTTCCAGTGTGGCACCTACATACTCCAAAAATAAGGTATCTTTGCTGTTTAAAGAGTGGCAGTCTTTGATGTTTCTTAACTAGAGGATAAGAGAAGTATTGGTTTTGTCCAAGAGCACAAAATTATAGGGTCAGAATGATATTCATTCATTTACCTATATACAAAGCAATAGTGTATAAAACAAAAAAAAAAAAAAATATATATATATATACATATCTAAATGGGGCAAGAATGGAGGTATCAGAGATTATCCTAATCAAAAGTTTAATATTTAAAATGCTAAAGCATATGGTTTTCCTTCAATAAACTATGGTAGAATATTAAGAATATTAAATACCTACAGCTAAAAGCAACATGAAATTTTTCATCCCTTGAGTCTGTTTAATATTTTGTTTTGTTCTTTTTTTAGGTTAAGTCTATCTTCACGGGGAAAGACATTCCATGTAAATTATTATCATTGAAGCACAACGCCCTTCTTTCCCGAGCTTTATCAGAATTACGGAGAATAGAAACACCAATACCATTCCCAAAGTTAAGGCACATAAAAGGTCAGTCACAGATTTTTTTTTCCTATTTCCCATTCAGTAAATTATATGAATGAAAATAAATTATGGTTTTGTTGAATCCTGGCACAAATTTCAAAACACAAAAACCCATATATTGAGAATATTGGATAAAATTACATCTCTCATAATTATGTAGAGGTGTGTATATGTGGTGTGTGGTGTGTGCATCCACATATGTTTCCAATTTATCAAGGTACTGTGTGGGTGAGTTGTGCAGGCTGACCTTCCCAGTTTGGGCTGCAACATTACTCTTGTTATTATGAATATCAATGTCTTTTCTCCAATCCCAATTATTTTAATTTTTTCCTTTTAAAAAAGATATTTATTTTATATTTCTATTTTCCCTAGTTGCAAGCAAAACAACCTCTTTTTAGTTATACAGGTAAATTTATTTTAAAATATTTCCATATGAATCATGTTGGGAGACAAAAATCAAAACAAAAGAGAAAAATCACAAAAAAGGTGAAAATAGTATATGTTGATCTATATTCAGTCTTCATAGTTCCCTCTCTGCATGCAGATGGCATTTTCCATCCAAAATTTATGGAAATTGCCTTGAATAAATGAACCTCTGAAAAGAACCAAGACTTTCATAGTTGATCGTAGCATAATCTTGCTACTGCTGTATACAGGGTTTCCTGGTTTTGACTGTTTCACTCAGCATTAGTTCATGTAAATCTTTCCAGGCCTTTCTAAAATCAGTCTATTCATCATTTTTATAGAACAATAATATTCAATTACTTTTATACATCATAACTTATTCAGCCATTCTCCAATTGATGGGTATCTGCTCATTTTCCAATTCAAAACTACAAAAAGAGCTACTATAAAGAAGTTTGAACATCTGGGTCCTTTTCCCTTTTTTATGATTTCTTTGGGATGCAGACCCAGTAGTAGCATTGCTGGGTGAAAAGGGGCACAATTTTATAGCCCTTTGGGCATAGTTTCAAATTGCTCTCCAGAATAGTTGGGTCATTTCACAACTGCACCAACCATGCAATAATATCCCATTTCCCCCAACAGTCCCTCTAACATTCGTCACTGTTTTTTCCCCATCATCTTAACTAATCTGATAGGTAGTAGATGGGAATTCGGAATTGTTTTTATTTGTATTTCTCAAATTAGTAGTGATTTGGAGCATTTTTTTTTCATATATTTTTGTCATCTGAAAGTTATCTGTTTTTATCCTTTGGCCATTTATCAATTGAGAAATGGCTTATATTCTTATAATTTGTGTCAATTCTCTCTATATTTTAGAAATGAGGATTTAATCAGAACTACTATCTGTAAAATTATTTCTCAGCTTTTTGCTTCCCCTCTAATCTTTTTTGGGTTTTCTTGGGCAAAAGCTTTTTAATTTAATGAAATCAGTTTGTCATTATACAGTTTATAATATCTTCTAGTTTTCTTTGGCCATAAATTCCTCCTATCTCCAAAGATCTGAAAGGTAAACTATTCATTGTTCTTCTGATATACTTGAGTTTCATTCATTGTATCTTAACCACGTACCCATTTTGATCTTATCTTGGTATGAAATGTGAGATATAGGTTTATGCCCATTTTGTGACATAATATTTTCCAATTTTTTCCAGAAATTTTTGTCAGATAGTGAGTTCTTATCTCAGAAGGTACATTCTTTGGGCTTGTCAAATAGTAGATTTTGGGTAACTTTCGATTGTAGCTTTCAATAGAAAATAAGGTGCTTGAAGGGAGAGGCTGGTTTTTGTTTTCAAAACCCTTGTACCTAGCACATAGTCATTTATGGACAACAGGCTTAATGAATATTTACTGAATTGATTCAAAGCCTCCATCTAAATTGTGACATATATAAATGCTTTTAATATAACATAAAACAACAACAACAACAAGAATAAATTGGAGAGATCCTCTGCTTTACATAATACATTTATGATTGAACAGATTATTTAATAAATTGTATTGTTTTAATTTGTATAACATCTATTAACAAATGTTTAAATAATAAAAAAAATTAGTTTTTACAAATGTCTAACTTAAGTTTTATACCTTTTTTACAACATGAAAGTGACTGTGTCACTTGTCAAGTTGGACTCAGTGATAGATTGTATATTTGTTATATAAGGACAAGTCTAGTTAATTTCAGATCCATAATATAAGATTAGCCTAGAACATGTTCATTTGTTTGGTTTAGTTTGTTTTTTCTTTGAAATGCAACTCTTGACCACTGAGTCAGAGAAAATGCAATCTTTATTGGTGAAAATAATATTTGCATCAGCAAACTTAATTATTCTGGGAGTATTAAAAATTATTTCTAAATGCTCATTTTTACTTTAGTACAGTATAGGATCTAGTCTATTTTCACAATTCACACTTGCGCTGAAGGGGTGGATAGTAAGTTGTAAGTAGATTCTGCCTTAGCTTCTGGGGGACTCCTGCTTAAAACTGTGACTTATGAACTCCCAAAGTTGTGCTTTACCTTTACTATTCAGCTACGGGCACAATTGGCTTAAAAGCATTTACTGAAATTACACATAAGAAGGGAAGCTAAAAAAATTGTTGTCTTTATGACCTTGGGTCACACTATCCTCCCAAAATCTACAGCACCCACATGGAAGAGCCGGCACAAATTTAGAGTACAATGTGAGTTATAAATGGAGGGAAAAAGGGATGTCAAGATACTTGATAAAACAAGAATTGTAGGACTTAGATATTCTTTCATTCCTTGTTGAATCATCATAGGGAGCCTTCCCCATCTTCTTCCCTCCTCCCCCATCCCCACATTTACCACCAGGTGTAGGATCTCTTGTGAGTGAGTCCCTTGACTGGGTGTACTCTGCTTATTCAGTGAGTCTCAATTGCCAGTGCTATAATGAGTCTCATGACTCTGGACAGCTCTCTTTCTGTTCTCAAGTAACTCTGCACCTTTAAGTCTCAAGTATCTTGGAGATACCAAAATTCCAAGGACTCTTTACCTTGCTTGTTGTATGAATCTTTTTGGCAGTCTGATAAAGCCCATGGGCCTCTTCTCAGAATAAAATGAATTAAAGAAATATTACATTTTAGTCAGATGTTAGTGGAAATAAAGATCTACTTTTTACCCATTTAATTTCAGAGACTACTTGAGATCTATCTGTTGATCCCTTCTGAGTGTGGCTTAGATTAAGAATCAGTGGTAAAAAGAGTGTATTTTTCTAACTCCTATGATTCCTAGTAGTTAAGTATTCCATTTTTAAGGCTTGATAGATGATTTAGGGGACAGACAATCCCCTTCCCATGTTCCTATTTCACCCTCCTAAATAAGCCCAGGGGGCTTCCTCCAAAGCTGTTAGAAAATCCACATCTATGAATTACTGTGCTGGATCTGGAGGTTAGTTACTTAGAGTTTGCTGAGCATGTGGCTCATTTCTAGCTAGAGCAAATCAATCTTTTCTTATTCATTCAAGAGACTTGTTCACTCTTCATAGAAGAATCACCAGGAATGGCCTGATTTTTGGCAGTTAGTTCAGCATCATGGTAATATTTTTTATAACATTTTAGGATTTCCTGGGATGTGGAGGGGGGGTGGGAGACAAAGACTACTTACCTTAGTGGAAAAGTTTACTGATTTTACTAATGTCACATAAACAGATAATTAAATAATTTTATAGCTAATTTCCTACTTAGCTTTATTCTAAAAGCATTGAAATTTGCTATTTTATTTTCTCATTGGTAATTTTAGGAGAAACAAATCTCAATTTATCTGAATCTAACCTTAGTCTAACTCTATAGAACTTAATTTTCTCATCCATTACCATTTTCTTTCTTCTTTCTATTAATAAGTTGATTGAGAGAGGGAAGTAGAGGAAATAATTTTATTTCCTCACTTCTCAATCTCTTACCTCACTTCAGTAGATAAAATGGATTGCTCTGACATTGAAATATATCTTTCAGATTCTTCATGTGGAAAATGAAGAAAGTCTAGTAATCTCTCTCCCTCTTCTTCCCTTTCTTTCTCTGTCTCTCCTTATCTCTCTCTGCCTCACCTCTCTTTGTCTCTATCTCTCTATCTCGGTTTCTCTCATTTGAGCAGTAGTCCTACAAAGAACACTACCTGCATATTATCCCCAGAGATCCCATAGGCCAGTGGCGGTACCGGGGGTTTTTATTTTACAAATTCATAAATATCTTATGGGAAAAGAAGCATTTTAAAACAATTTATTAATGTAGAGAATCAACCAAAAACATCTATTGGAGACTTAAATATTTCTGGCATTACATTCTTCCATACAATGAGGGCAGAGATAGGACAAACAATATGGCCATATATAATATGTCTACAATGTAAATGGAAGGACATCTCAAGGACCAGTCCTGCAGGGCTGAGGACTGAGAGTAAAACCTCCAGAAGGTGAGTTTTGAGTTTAGCCTTATAACAAATCAAGGAAGTCACAAAAGCTGAGGGCAGGAGAATGAGGATTTTCGGCACGGGGAACTGCCCAGAAAAAGGCAGAGGCAGATAGAGTGACCTGAGTAGCAAAGTATGGTTTAAATGGATAGTTGAGTGCATTGGAAAGAATGAAGTGTAAGAAAACTGGAACCAGGTTGTGAAGGGCCATAAATGACAAAGAGGATTTTTATATTTCATCTTGTATATAATTGAGAGTCAATGGAATATTTTTGAGGGAATGTTGATGTGTCTTTGAGAGGGAATGGAAAGGCTTGGATAAGTATCATCATTAGAGGAAAAGTGGATTGTCTCAGAGCGTTAAAGAATTATCTTGTTGCAATGAGGACCCAATAAAGATTATGTAATCTTTATTTGTAGCAAACTTGGCCACCAAGCTTTCATAAAGGGAAGCAAAGAAGATGGAAATCATCCAAGCTTTGGCTTCCAGATCTCTTACATATTTGCTTCTGATCTCTTTTTACTCAAACAATTCTAAAGAACTCATAATCATTCAAAAAGACAAAAACTTAGATTTTGAATGTTGGACTAGATTTAACAGTTTTTAAAAATCCCATGACTTGGGGAAGGGGTGGACAACCCCCGATTTAAAGTATTTTATCAGATCAGCATAGAGAAGGAAATGGATGAAGTGGATTTTGATATGCTATGCCATACTTCTCCTATGTCCTTTTCTAGCTAGTGGGAGCCAAACCCACCCTCGGCTCCAATTTAGGCACTTTGTATTCCAGCTGTCATTTTCTTCCTCCCTAACCTAAGTTGCAGTTTCTCTTTCATATCTCCTCAGCAAATATTTCCCTTTTTTCTCTTTTTTCATAAAACTACCTGTCATTGTGGAATAAGTGTTTGTAGGGACATGATAGCTCCATGAATTTTCTTACTGTAGCTTGTCTGCCTAGAAGATGTGTTTTTGGATGAGAATATAAGGAATTAACTATACAAATTCCATCATTTTGTTGGAAGTGCATGATATACCTCAGGCAGCAATTTTAGCCATAAAAGCTTTGTTATCCTAGTCAAAAAAAAAAAAAAGAAAAGAAAAAAAGAAAAAAAAAACAACTTTCTAGTTAATATGACTGGGGAACCAGCCAAACCTCCCTGGTTATTTCAGGACAGCACACATTGTTCAGGGATTATATAAGAAAGAAATTCAAATCTTTTACAAAAAGGGCCAGCTGTTAAACTCAAAGATATTTCTGAGAAGAAACTGACACTTCCTGTGTAAGTGTAAGGTTGAGGGGGTTAATGATTGAAGGGTCATTATATCAAAGTGCCCTAGATCAGATTTATACAATTCTTAGTAATTTTATCTTGATTACCTACTTTGACTTGATCTAAAAACCCATTTATGGCTTTGAAATTAGATGGGCCTGGAAGAATTTTTGTGGTTTTCAGTAAAATGCATTTCATTTTCCAATGCCTACATTTTTCTTCCAAATTCATCCAATTCATTCCACTTTGCTGATTTATTTCATCAATGCTCTAGGTAATTTGAACTGCATTTTTTCTTCCTTATGATTTCATAAATTGCTGGAATGTTCGATTCTTTTCTTTTTAGTATTTTTTTACTCTAAATAGCTCTGCACATATGTATATATGTATATATGTGTACATATATATGTATATATGTGTATATATATGCATATATGTGTATATATACTATAAATATACTTATATGTATATTATATGTATATACATGTATATATAATATACATATATTCACATGTATACATGTCTACACATACAGGTATGTGTGTCAATTGGTTCTATCAAATATGCAATTAAATATTTGACTTTTCTTTGAATTGTTCATTTGTAAATTTGTACCTTTACCCAGACTGAGGAGAAAAACAATCAAAATACATTAATAACTAGTCTTTTTCAGCATTGCCAAATCTTTTGTTTTCTCCAACACTCACTTCAATGGTTATGTGACTTCCTCAATGCAAAAGTTATGTTTGATGTGCATTCATCCCCACCCATACTACATAGCTCTTCCTCATGATCTCCTATAAATTTACCATTGTGGGTCAGCTCAATATATTTGAGGTCAGTATTATATTCTTTTTATTATACTTCTGTATTAGTAACATAGCTTAATAAAGAATATCTTAGACTCCCTGGCTATTTATAAGTTTAGTCACATGTATTTCTTATGATAATTATTTTCTCATCACTCAGGGCAGTGCTCTCTCCATTCCATCTTCAAATAGACACACACTCATACAGTGTTAAATGTCACATCTCCCAATAGCATATATAGTTCTGAAGGTCTGGACTCATTTTAAAATTTATTCTTTATATGCTTAGGTCTTAAGGGAACTCCTTTTAAATTGGAGTAAATCAATCCATGTTGGATTGAATTTCATCAGATATTAATAGATCACTTTGGAGATCAGTGAATGTTCATTTCCCAGATGTTTCTGATTTGCTTCCTACTTTCATCTGCATATGTTCCCAAGACAAGCCCACATTCTGACAAACATTCTAATTTTTAAAATCTTTTTAGATCCCAAATTTATCATTTTATATGTTTTCATTTGAGGATTGAACACACTTTTTTCACCTTTGTCCAAACTTGATAGTTATTAGATAGCTTAGGGCCAAGAACAGATCTTTGAGACTGTCCAAAAACATGTCTCAGATTTGATAGCTACTCAATGGGTCCAGGCTTTCAGACATCTAAACATATGACACCTCCAAAACAGCTCCAAATATTTCATCACATTCATAAGAATAGCATGAGTCTTTGTCAATTTTTTTTTTAATTTATTTTTTATTTTTTTTGAGGCTGGGATTAAGTGACTTGCCCAGGGTCACATACCTAGGAAGTGTTAAGTGTCTGAGACTAGATTTGAACTCGGGTCCTCCTGAATTGAAGGCTGGTGCTCTATCCACTGCACTACCTAGCTGCCCCTTTGTCAAATGTTTTGATAAAATTGAAAGATTCAGTAGTATCTGGCTAGAAGACTGAATCAGTGCTCATTTCAAAGGCCAGTTTTCACTTAATTCAATTCAATTCAATAAATTCTGATTCCTTTCTTTTAAGGCAGAATTCTAAGTACTTGAAATGCAAAGACATTAATAACAGCCTCTTCAAGAATATTGTATTTTATGGGAGTAGTTGCAGTATCAATACAGACATATTAATATAAAGTAACATCATGAAGAGGAAAATACAAGTAAAAATATCAGAGGGGCTTACACTTTCATAAGGGAGGACAACGCACAGGGGAGTAGTAACCACAAAAGGGAGTTTTAGATTGAGAAATATAACGAGGAAAGCTGATTAGAAAAAAAAAAGAACAATTGATTAATAGTTTGTTATATCTTTAAATAAGTAAGACACTTATTTAATTACTTACAGTTGAAGGAAGAAAACAAGCATTTCTTAAGCACCTATTATATCAAATTCTGAAACCATGAAGAGAAATAATTCCAGTGAGGAATGGGGAGGGGAATAAGCATTTCTTCATTATCAAATATAAGATCATTTATCAATTTCAGAATAACTTGCAGTCATATAAATTTGAGAAATATTACTATATATTTGAAAAACGGGAACTTTATTAGAGATACTTGCTTTAAATGCTTTTCCCACAGCTTTATGCTTTCCTTCTTATCATACTTAAATTGGTTTAGTTTATGTAAAAACTTAAATTTTATATAATTTAATAAATATATTATCGATTTTTATATACTTTTTTATATACATTTATAATACTCTCAGTTTCTTAAATAGTCATAAATTCTTTCCTCCTCCATAGATAGGGCAGGTAAACTATTTCTTGCTCTCTTAATTTGTTAATGGTATCATCTTTTTTGTCTAAATGTTGTGCCTATTTTGACTTTATATTGGTATAGGATGTAAGATGATGATCTATACATAATTTTCTGCCATACTGTTCTTCAATTTTCTAAGCAGTTTTTTAAAATCAAATATTAAGGTCTTGTACCAAAAGCTTTGGTTTTTGTGTTTATCAAACACTAGATTACTGCAGTCATTATATGATTGTTTATGGTGTACCTAATCCATTCCACTGATCAGTCATTCTATTGCTTAGCCTGTATCATATGATTTTGATGATTAAAATTTTATAATACAATTTAACATCTGGTGTGGCTAAGTCATTTTGCTTCACTTTTCCCATTAATTTCATTGACAATCTTTTGTTTTCCTAGATAAATTCTGATATTATTTTTCTTCCTGTAAAAATAATTTTTGATAGTTTGAATGTTATGGCACTGAATAAATTAATTTAGGTAGAATCGCCATTTTTGTTAGATTGGCTATGTATATTCATGCACAATTTATATTTTTCCAATTATTTAGATCTTCCTTTGTGTAAAAAAAGTGTTCTATAATTGGGTTCATGTAGTTTCTATTTATATGTTCATATAGTTTGTAGGTAGAATTCAAAGTATTTCATATAATCTACAACTATTTTATTTTATTTATTTAAAATTAATACTTTTTCCAAAATATATATACAATATATTAGCACTCAATTTTACAAGTTATGAGTTTCAATGTTTTCTTCTTCCTTTTCTTTCTTCCTTTTCTCTCTTTCTAAAATTGCAGGCAATTTGAGATACATTGTACATATACTATCATGTACAGCATATTTCCCTACTGCTACAGTTGGGAAAGAAGAAACAGATCAAAAGGGGAAAAAAGCCCCCAAAACCCAAAATATGTGAAAAATATATACTTCATTCTGTATTCATAACCCATCAATTCTTATCTAGATGTGGATGTATTTTCCTTCATCGTTGCTTTGTACTTGTCTTGGATTATTGCTCTGATGAGAGGAGATGAGTTATTTTTGGTTGGTTATCACATAATGTTGCTGATAATATGAACAATGTTTTCCTGGTTCTGCTCATTTAACTTTGTTCAAGTATTTCCAGGTTTTTGTGAACTCTACCTATCAATCATTTTCTTCTTGTACAATAGTATTCCAGGAGGTGAAGGATGTGCTCAGGGAAGACTGGTCCTTCTGATGTGAAGTCTGATTTCCCTTTTGCTTTTCACTTGATCCACTTAACTCTCTTCTATCCCTCCCTAAAGTGTAGAATGCACAGCTAACACATCCTCGAAAACAATTTCAGCAGGTATGCTAAACCAAGTTGAGGGGAACTGAAGAGTCTTGAACCTGTCAGTGAGTTAGGAAGGTTTCTAAACATGTGAAGACTTTTCCTGGTGAAATGGACAGATGAGAACAACTTGTCTCAACTTCCATGAATACAGCTGAAGCAGGTATTATGGAGTGCTTAGAGCATCAGTGATGTTAAGTTTATCCATTACATCTCAAGTCATCACCAGCTATCTTGGCTCTGCCCTACTTCTGATCTGTAAAGACTCTTGAAAGAAAAGAGCCCAAAGACTACATGGAACTCTGCCACGCTTCATACAATTGATGCAAGAATCAAAAGGCATCACCCATACTCTTTTACCATTTCTACCTATTTCCAAGTCCTATGGTGATAAATAAGTGACAAAACACTGGAAGCTAAAATCAGAATCTTACATGCAGGATACCCAGGATCATCATCTCATGAAATGGGATTTGGTAGCTAGTGTCTACTAGAGCAGCCTTTTAAGAATTGCACTGCTCTGGATAAGAGGAAGAGGCTAGAAAAGGTAACCTCAAAATTGTCTGCTTAACAAGCTGGTCTGATAATTATAGTTGGAAGGGATTCTATCCTGCAGTCAAAACACAAAAAAGTACCAAAACTTCTACAAGGATGATTCTACTCAGCAGCAGTAGATAGAATATGCACACACTTAAAGATAACATGAAATCCAGTATCCCTGAAAAGGGAAAAACTCTTGTGAGAACTCAGAAGATATCACATCTAAATGACAGTCCTGAGTTAAAAGAGTGGCAAAGGAAGGTCCGATTTTTGAAGTTAGAGCTGGATACATATATTTTTTCTGGAGTGGCTACCATGGAGCTGGTGTAGGTTTTGCAATTAAAACTACTCCAGTAAACAAACCTGATGCCTACCAAAAGGACTGGACAACAGATTCATGAAAATGCAATTGCCATTTGTAGGAAAAGAGCACAGCATCATCATCAGTGCCTATTCTCCCACCATGATGAGCCCTAATGAAAGAAAAATTTTTCTCAGGTTTGGAGATCTTTGTTATCAATGTGCCAAAAGAGAACAGTCTTAAAATTCTGGATGACTTTAATGCTACTGTAATGTAATGTGCTATTGTCTCCAGAGACTGCCGATTGCTCTCTGGGAGGAGATCTGCTGTGTCAACTCAAATCTCTCAGACAGATTCTTCTTCCTGTAGAGAGCCCTTGTCTCTAGACAGTTGCTGCCAACTCTGATCCAGAGTAGTGACTTTTTCTTCCTCTGGAGAGTCGCCTCAAGTCTGGCCCAGACAAGAGACTCTCAGTCTCTTTTATCCTCCCAGAGAATGGGTGTGGGATAACGCAAGGGCTTCTGGGAAAAATTACTTCAACCAATGAACTTGCTCCTCATAAGCATGCAAGCTCCTCCCCAGGAGTTCGGAGGGGTTAAACTCCTAGTAAAGACCAGAACTAGAGAATTGTTAAGTACTGACTTAGCACTTAGTAAGAACCTAATATCTCATTATCTCATTAGCACTTAGTAAGAACCTAACATGCTACAATTCTTGAGAGTAGTGAAACTGGAAACAGCAATAAAAACAATCACTTAATACTGAAAATGTGTACATCTCATGGCCCACCTCATCACCAAAATTATATTTTACTTACCAAATGCAATATGCGTGCTATCACAGGAAATACTGGCATTTAATAGACTTTGTGATTGTAAGAAGAGACAAACAGGATGTGAGAGTGATGAAGGCAATGTGTGGTGCAGATCACTGGACTGATTATATATGTATTCTCTCCAAATAAATATTTGCCTTCAAAAGCAGTAGTTGCCAGACAAAATGACTACCAGAAAAATGAATGTCAAGAGATTAGAGTACTTGTAGGGAAAGTCAAGCCAACACATAATTGGCAACAAAGAGGAAACATATAGTTGGAGCAGAAAAGGAGTGTTGCTTTCAAAGATTTCAGAGTGCACAGAACTGCATTTGCTCAGAACACTTGTAAACATCAAGACTAGAGACCCAGGATGATGTGGCATCTTTGTGCTGGGGAATCTACCAAGAGACTCTTAGCCAAAATACAGCAGTATTGATTACTCTGTCCTGGTTACAAGCCAGTGGATCAGCAAATTAACTGTGAGACATTCAATACAAATGCAATAGACAAATAGTGAGCTTCTGAACCCCAGAATAATGCCGAACTTGGCCATGCCCAACTGGCACCAAACCAGGGCAGCCACTTTCACCTATAGAGGAAGCTTGGAACAATCTTCCCCTTTGCCCTAAGAACAAGCCTTAACCTTGAATAACATGAGTAAAAAGGCAAAAAAAAAAAAATTCTCACCATAGATAGTTTTTATGGAGAAAGAGAACAAACTTTAAATACTGAGGACACTAAAAGCAAGTGATCTCCAGATGAAGCCCCAAAGAGTGATATGAGTTGGTTTCCATCTCACAGGACTCTCTTAGAAGAATTCCAAAAGCTCAGAACACTTGCAAACATCAAGACTAGTTTGATGACAATGATGGGGAAATACAAAAATTGCTAAGTGAAAAATGAGAACTCCAGTGTTTATCAGTAGGATAATTCATTCATGTCTAAGAAGACAACATTTCATTCCATCAGAAATAAAGTAAAGTAAAACAAGTAAAACTTAGAGATATGCAGGAATCTTTGGTAAGAAGAGAGATGAAATTTAGTTTTATGCTGATAGTAACAATCCAAAGCACCTTTATGATGCCATGAAGACTTCCAAAAGCATATTAAAAGAGAGTTAGATGAAACATGGGGAAAGGAAATGAGAATATTGCAGGAGAGTTTGGAGAAATGAAACATAGAAATTATCTGGAAACTCCTTACAAAGTAGATTAGTGAAATGGGAAAAGCATGTAACTCCTTAACAAAAAAAAAAATGGAAAAAGAAAACAACTCCTTGAAAAAACAGAATTTGTGAAATGAAAAAAATCCATTGAACAAAACAACTCATTTAAAAATTCAATTTGCCAAATGCAAAAGGAGCTAAAAAGCTAAATGAAGAAAACTAATTTCTAATTCATTAAAAATTAGAATTGAGCAAGTGGAAATGAATGATTCAATAAGACATTAAGAATCAAACAAAACCCCCCAAAATAGAATAAAATACAACATATCTCATTAAAAAGAATGATCAAGTATGGCATTTTCTGCCTGACAATTCCAGGAAAAATTCTAGGTGCAGAAGAGACATCTGTAACAACATCTATAGATATGACTAACACCTTTGATACTCTGAATTGTGAAGACTTATGGGAAAAATATTAACATTTTGTTGTCCAGGGAAGTTGATCAGTATTGCACAATAATTCATGAAGCATGCTCTTGTGCTTTTCCAATTATTAATTTGATTGTGTACTTAATGCAGCCTTTGAAATTGACATGCAACAAAGTCTGGATTGATTCTCTGCTCTCTGTATTAATTTTGACCTAAAAATGAACTTCAAGAAAACAGAGGTTCTATGGAACTATTGATTGTAGCAAATGAGATTTTCAGTGCTGTGGATAAGTTCACATATCATGAAAGCACATTTTCCAGCACATATGCATTGCCAGAGAGAGCTTAGTGTTTAGGAGATTCAAAAGGAAAGTGTGGGAGAGAAGCCCTATTTGACTACCAAGGGATAGAACCAAGATGATGAGAGAGTAAAGGCAGAAACTCCCCCAAACTCCTTCAAATATTTTCAAATAATAATTGTAAAACCAAATGTAAAGCATCAGAACCCACCCAAAAATGAGTGGAACAATTTTCCATCTGAACACAGCTTAGAAGATCAGCAGGAAACGTCTATCACATGAGAGTGGGACTGGAGCACAACTGAAGTGCAGGTTCAGCCAACACAACCCAGAGCCCCAGCAAACCAGGATTGGACTTTAGGAGCGAAACAACAGCAGCAGTAGCAGTAGTTGTGGGGTCAGCTTCCAGAGGTTTCATCTGATACCTATGGGGTCAGAACAGTTAGTCAGAAGGAGATTACAGGGCATCTTTCCTAGGACAGAGGCAAGATTCCATTGCTTTGCCCATACTTATGCTGGCTCATAGTACTTCTTCCTAGAAGGATCTCTGAAAAACAGCTGCACAAAACCCCTGAAGCTTGGAACAGTGCACCCTCCACTTAGAAATGGAGCCTTAATTTAAGAAAGTTAAAAGCTGAATAAAAGTTTGAATTAGTGAACAAACAAAAGAAAAAATAATTCTGACCATATAAAATTACTATCATGATTAGGAAATTCAAAATACATAATTAGAAGATAGTAAATTCAAAGCTCCTACATCCATAGCTTCCAAAAACAATAAGAATTATTCTCAGGCCATGGAAGAGCTCAAAAGAGATCTTGAAAATCAAGAAAAGAAAAGGAAAAAGTGGGAAGAGAAATGAGAGGGATGAAAAAAGAAATACACAAAAACTAAGAAGAAGAAGAATGTTTGAAAAAGAAAAATTGGCCAAATGGAAAGGAGATACAAAGAATAACTAAAAAAATAATTCCTTAAAAATTAGAATTGAGCGAATGGCAGCTCACGAGAAACAAGAAACAATAAAATGAAACCAAAAGAATAATGGGAAAAATAAAACAATGTGAAATATTTCATTGGAAAAAACAACTGCTCTGGAAAATAGATTCAGAAGAGGTCAGTTTAAAATTATTGGTCTACTGGAGAGCCATGATCATAAAAAGAGCCTAGATATTATCTTTCAAGAAAACAAGAAAACATTAAGGAAAATTTGAAGGGTAGTACAGAGTATATTGGAAACTGAAAGAATCTATTGATCACGTTCTGAAAGAAATCCAAGATGAAAACTCCCAGGAATGTTATAGCCAAATTTTGGAATTTCCATGTCAAGAAGAAAATATTGAAAGAAATAATTCAAGTATAGTAGAGCAGTCAGAATAATAAAAAGACAGAGCAGCTTCTTCCTTAAACCTTGGGATATGATAATCTGGAGAATAATGGAGCTGAAGTTACATGCAAAAATCACCTATCTAGAAAAACTGAATATTATTCAGGAGAAAAGATGGGTTTTCAATGGAAAAGAGGACTTAAAATAATTTGTGATGAAAAGACCAGAGGTGAATAGAAAATTTGAATGTCATATACAGGATACAGGAGAAGCATAAGAGAATAAGCAGGAAAGGGAAATCATAAGGGAGTTAATATTGATTAATCTGTTTACATTTCTACTTGAGATGATATTTGTAAATTATAAGAACTTTTTCATTATTAGGGCATTTAGAAAAAGTATATACATATATATATATGTATATATATATATATATATATACATATATATACATATAGACATAGGGCACAGGCAGGAGTTGAAGGAACACTATTTAAAAATAAACTTAAGGGATGAGAGAGGAATGTGCTGGGATCAAGGGAAAGAGAGAGGTGAAATGCATGTTATCTTCCATGAAGAATCAAGAAAAAAAAGCTTTTATAGTAGAGGGACAAAGGGGGAAAGGAGGGAGAGTGAGTGAATCTTACTCTCATTAGAATTGCCTCGAAGAAGAAGTAACATACATAGTCAATATGGATATAAAAATCCATCTTATCCTAAAGAAATTAGGAGGGAAAGGAGGTGAAAGAGGGAAGAGGAGAGAAGAGAGGGCATTTAAGAAAGGGATAATCAGAAGCAAAACATTTTGAAAAGGAACATACAAACAGGCAGGAAATAGAGTTAACAACAGTAATTGTGAAAATAATTTTGAAGCAAGTTTCTCTGATGAGGGCCTCATTTTTCAAATGGGGAACTGAGTCAAATTTGTAAAAAAAAAAAAAAAAAGCCATTTCCCGGTAAGTTATGGTCTACGCCCAAAAGGCTACAAAATCATGTATATCCTTTGATTTAACAATACCATGTATCCCAAAGAGAGCTTAAAAAAGGGAAAAGGACCCACATGTACAAAAATATAGTATCCTTTTTTGTTGTATCAGGATGCTGAAAATTCTATACTTATCCAGTGGGGAATGATTGAAGTAGATTTTCTTGTTTGTTCTTCATTCTCAAAGAAATCAAGATGATATCACTAAGTTAGAATCAAATTACAATGTATCTGACTGTGGCTGATCAGATCTATATGAGTTCATTAACACAGAATAGTCACAGATAGTCTATGTGAACATTTGGGCTAGATTTTTTTAAATTAAGGCATTTCACATTTCTTTTGAGCTACTTCAATTCTGCTTTGTTCATAGGTCACACCTTCTCTGATAAGGGCACACAATGTTGGGTGGTCCTGTGCCAGTCCCTCCTATGTTATACAATGAATTCCAAAATTCTTAAGAGAAACTTTGAGTATGTCCTTGTATTTTTTTTTTCCTGATCAACATGAGAGAATGTGCTCTGTGTGAAGTTTCCATTAAATAATCTTTTTGGAAGTGTATGTTTCTCATTCAAACAATGGGACTAGCCTATTGGAGATGCCCTCTCTGTAGGAGTGTTTGGATATTTGACAAGTTAGTTTGAGAAAGGGCCTCAGTCTTGAGTATCTTATGCTTCCAGGTGAGCATCAGAATCTTCTGAAGACAATTCAAATGGAAGTGTTTCAGTTTTCTGGCTTTGCTAGTATACTATCCACATTTCACAGGGAATACAATTCAGCACAATGATTCTGCAGACTTTCAGTTAGGTTGTCAGTCTTTTTTGATAATTTTTTTCCAGTTACATAAAAACTCTTTTAACATTTGTTTTTAAAACTTTGAGTTCCAGATTCTCTCCCTCCCTCTTTTCTCACTCCCCTCAATTAAGAAGGCACATGTGAAGGTTTGCAAAAATTTGAATAAAAGTCATGTTATCAAAAAAAAAAAAAGATTTCCTCCAAAAAAAAAACCTCAAGAAAAATAGTTTAAAAATAAACTTCAGTCTGTATTGACACTATCAATTATTTTTGTACATATAAGTTCCTTCTTTTTTTTTTTTTTTTAATCTCTTTGGGGAGTCATGCCTCATAGTGGTATTGTTAGGTCAAAGAATATACATGATTTTATAGCCCTTTCAGCATAGACCATATCTTTTGAACATTTATCAATTGGGAAATGACTTTTTTTCTTTTTATAAATTTGATTCAGGTACCTATATATTTGAAAAATGAGGCCCTTCATTCGAAAAACTTGCTTCAAAATTATTTTCACAATTACTATTGCTAACTATATTTCCTGCCACTAATAATGATGTTGAAGGATTAAGTAGTATACAGTTTTGTTGCTCTTTGGGAAGTTCAAAATGGATTTTCAGAATGGTTGGTTCAGTTCACAACTCCACCAACAGTTATGAGTGCCCCAATTTTCTACATACTCTCCAACATTTATCAATTTCCTTTTTTGTCATATTAATCAATATGGTAGGTGGGAAATGGTACCACACATTTTTTAAAATTTGAATTTATCTAATCAAAAGTGATTTAGACTACTACTTCATATGTCTGTAGATAGGTTTTATTTCTTTATCTGAAAACTATTATAAATTTGACTCATTTCTTTACATATTTGAGAAATGAGGCCTTTATCAAAGACAGTTGCTGGAAAGAGTGTTTCACAGATTCCTGCTTTCCTTTAAATCTTGATACATTGGTTTTGTTTGAGCAAATACTTTTTAATTTGCTAAACTCACAATTATTCATTTTACATTTTGGAATGCTCTCTATCTTTTCTGTAGTCATGACTTATTCCCTTCCCCATAGATCTGGCAGGTAGACTTCCTTGTTCTTCTAATTTGCTTATGGTGTGCCCTTTTATGTCTAAATCATGCATCCATTTAAAACTTAATTTTTCTAACTCTAAAAAATATTTTCTGCTATGATTATTATGGAGATGAATATATGAATTAATTTGGCCAAAATAATTTTAATATTAGCTTGGCCTATTCATGAGCAATTCATATTTTTTTCAATTTTTAAAATCTGACTGTCTGTAGATTCTTAAGTATTTTATGTTGTTTACATTCATTTCAAATGGAATTTCTCTTTCTATCTAATTGGGCATATAATGAAATACTGAAGGCTTATGTAGATTTATCTTATAGGCTACAACTTTATTAAACTTGGTCATTGTTTCAAGTAGCTCTTTAGTTGGTTATCTAGACTCTCCAAGTAAAATATCCTATCATCTGCAAGGAATGATGATTTTATTCCCTTGTTGTCTATTCTAATTTCTTTGATTTTTTTCCCCCTTGCCATTGATAAAGCTAACATTTCTAGTACAATGCTGACTAATAGTGATTGTAATGGGCATCCTTGCATCCTCATTCATCTTATTGGAAAGCCTTCTAGCTTATCCCCATTACAGATAATAGATTGTTCATCATTTTAAGCAATACAATTTTTATTTTTACGATAGGGTATGGATAAGAATGAGTACTATATTTTGTCAAAAGTCTTTTCAGCATCTGTTGAAATTATCAAATGATTCTGTTGCTTTTGTTATTGATATGGTCAATTGTGATAAGAGTTTCCTTAGTATTAAACCAACCCTGCACTCCTAATATAATTTCTGTTGGGGCACATAATCTTTGTGATATATTGTTGCAATCACTTTGCTTGTATTTTATTTAAAATGTTTGCATTAATCTTCATTAAAGACAAACAAAGCTTCATTAAGGACATTAGGCTTTCTTTGTTTAGCTCTTCCTATTTAGGTATCAGCATGATATTTGAGTTATAAATGGAGTTTTGTATAATACTCCTTATTTACTTATTTCTTAACATAGTTTATGGTAATACAAGAATTGATTGTTTCTTAAGTGCTTTGTAGAATTCTCTTATGAACCCATCTAGCCCTAGGGATTTTTTCTTAGTGAGTTCATTAATGACTTGTTCATTTTTATTTAAATTTATTTTTATTTTTATATATATTTTTTGCAATGGGGTTATTTAGGCATTTTATTTCCTGATCTGTTTAATCTGGATAATTTGTATTTTCATAAATATCAATTGAGGTTCCCTGATAAATTATTTTTTTCCCTTTCTGGTCACTTTTAGTATTTTCTCTTTTACCTGATAGTTCTTAAATTTGGGTATAATGTTTCTTGGAATTTTTATATTGGAATTTCTTTGTTGAGGTGATTATAGGATTCTTTCAAAGCTTATCTTACTCAGTGATTCCAGGGTATCAGGAATGGTTTCTTGGATATTTTCTTGAAATTGCTGTCCGGGTCTACTTTTTGATTATGGCTTTCATAAACTTTAATTATTCTGATATTATCCCTCCTGAAAATGTTTTCCAAGTCAATGGTTTCTCCCATATGGTATTTTACTTTTTCTTCATTTTTTTTTATTCTTTTAAATTTGCTTGATTGATTTTTATTGCCTCATAGAGTCATTAATTTCTACTTACTCAATTCTACCTTTCAAGGCATTTTTTCCTCAATTAGCTTTTATATTCCCCCTCCAATTTGACCAATTGTATTTTTTTAAAGAGTTGCTTTTTGCAGGTTTTTCTTTTTCCAAACTGTTTACCCCCCCAATATTCTTCCATTAATCTCATTTCTTTCTCTAATTTTTCTTTTTTTCTATATGACATGCAAGTTCCCTTTTGAGTTCTTTCTGGGCTTGAGACCATTTCCCATTTTTCTTTAGCGTTTTATTCATAGCTAATTTGATATTGTTATCCTCTTCTGATGTTCCCTGTCACCTTAATTATTTCCTATGGCCAAATTCTTTTGTTGCTGCTGTTTGCTTATCTTTTTTGGCTTTTTTCTTTTGTTTTCAATTTTAGTTTTGCTCCTGGGATGGAACTTCTTGTGCCAGGAGCTGCAGGCCCTGTCAGTTTATCTGTTTTTGCTTTAATGTTCCCCTTAGCCCTATGGGGGAGTCTGATATTTGGTGCTGTGCTGAGAATGGGGTAGGATGTGGCTGGTGGTGCTGGAGGCTTTAGGGGTCAGCTTATCTGATACCAAGTGGTTTTCTAGTGATGGTTTCTAATGTGTGCTTAAGTCAGTGGGATGTCTCTGTGCTTCCTGTGTAGCACATGAAGTTTGATCAGAGTTTGAATCTGCCCAATCCCCCTACCTATGCTGAGGCAAATTGAGGAGTTCTTGATGTTTGTGTCTGCCTGCTCTACTGTATTAGAATTTTTTGCATCAATATTCATTCAGAAAATTGTTCTATCATCATCTTTTTCTGTTTTCACTTTTCCTCATTTAGATATCAACATATTTGTTTTGATAAAGGAATTTGGCAGGAGTCTTTCTTTGACAATTTCCCCAAATAGTTTATGTAGCATTGGAATTAATTAGTTGGGTTTCTTAACATATCATTTGGGGGATTTTTTTACTTAAGGAGTTCATTGATGGCTTGTTCATTTTTTTTTTTTCTGATATGGGATTATATGACTATTCTATTACCTCTTCTTCTGATCTAGAAAATTTATATTTTTATAAATATTTATTTATTTTGCTTAAATTCTTCATGTACAAAATAGCTGCTGATAACCTACTTCATTGGTGGTAAATTCACCTTTTTCATTTTTTATATTTGTAACTTGGTTTTATTCTTTTTCAAACTCAATTTATTTTACTTTATAGTTTTTTAGAAAAAGTTTCCAGTTTTATTTATTAATTCAATGATTTTCTTATTTTCCATTTTATTAATCTCTTTTTTGGTTTTAATTTAATTAAAATCTAAAATATATTTGTTATTTTTCTAGGGATTTTTTATATGCCAAATTAATTAATCTTCCTTCTCTATTTTATTAATTTCAACATTTAGAGATATTAATTTTTCCCTAAGTGCTGCTTTGGATGCATACCATACATTTTCATATATTTTTTCATTGTTGACATTCTCTTTGTTTAGGTAATTTGTTTGTTTTTCATCTATTCTTTCTTTATGATTATATTAATGATTTTCAATTAATTTTTAATATATATTTACAAGGCCCTTTATTGAATTTCTTTGAAATTTTATGACGATCTGAAAAGAAAACATTTGAATATTTATGCCTTTCTAAATTTGACTACAATGTCTTTATGTCTGTTACATGCTGAGTTTTTTTAATAGTATCCTGTACTACAGAGAAAAAAAAAACATTTTTCCATCTTCATTCAATTATCTATAGAGGTTTATCATATCTAAGTTTTCTAAAATTCTATTCACCCCCTTAACTTCTTTCTTGCTTATTTCATGGTTAGATTTATCTAGTTCTGAGAAGGGAAAGTTGAAAACTCCACAGGTACATTTTCTTCCTCTATTTCACTTCGTTTTGCTTTAAGAAATTCAAAACTGTGTGCATGCATGTGTGTATACACACACACACACACACACACACACACACATATTTGGTATTGTATTACTTCGTTATCTATATGTATCTTTTAACAAAATTTGGTTTTCCTACTTAGGTATTTTAATTAGATCTATTATTGTTTAAGATCATATTTGCTGTATGTTAGATCAGTCATTTTTTTTTCAGCCATATGTAACTGTTCATGACCCCATTATTTATTTATTATTGCAAAGATAATGGATTGGTTTACCATTTTCTTGTTGTCTAGCTCATTTTATGTATGTGAAAATTGAGTCAATTAGGTAAAGTGTTCAGATTCACAAAGCTAATAATAATGTGAGACCAAATTTGTGCTCAGGAAAATGATTCTTCCTGATTTCAGGCCTCATGTTTCATCTATTGTTATCTCCTAGTTTCTTAAAATTTTGTTATTCAGTTATTTTAATCATGTCTGAGTTTTTGTGACCCCATTTGTGGTTTTCATTGCAAAATTACTAGAATGGTTTACCATTGCTTTTTCAGCTCATTTTGAAGATTTGGAAACTGAATCAAATAAGTTTAAATGATTTACCCACTGTCATAAAAGCTAGTTAAGTGTTTAAAACTGAATATGAGCTGAAGATGAGTGTTCAATGAATGTTCATGACTTCAGACCCAGTGCTCTATCCACTATTCTACCTTGGCTTGCTCTCTTTTTTTCTCTCTCTTCCTCCTTCCCCTGCCCCCTTTCTCTCTTCTCTTTCTCTTTCCTTCTCTTCCTCTTTCTCTTTTCATCTTATCCATTTGAATAAATATTTTGCTTCTGAGTTTTTATTTCCCCAGTCTTACAATTCTCCTATCAGTCTCACACCTGCCCTTCTCTTATCTCCTTTCCCTCCTACTATGATAAGATAGATTTTTATACCCAACAGCTTGTATGTGTGTGTGTGTGTGTGTGTGTGTGTGTGTGTGTGTGAGATTTCCTCATTAATCCAATTTTGATGAAACTAACATTCATATGTTCCACTTCTCCCTTCTTCCATACTCCCCTCTAATTCTCTATTCTCTTTTGGACTTGTTTTCTTTATGTCAGATGATTTGATCTCATTCTACCTTTCCCTCTTTTTCCTTCTCTCAATGCATTCTTCTTCCTTACCCCTTAATTTTATTTTATTTTAGATAATCATAGTATCCTATTCAACTCTTACCTGTGATTTCTGTCAATGTATACTCCTTCTGACTTCCCTAATAAAGAGAAAGTTTTTTTTTTTTTGAGATTTATAAATATTATTTTTCCATGTAGGAGTTTAAATAGTTTAATCTTATTTAATCCTTTTGATTTCTATTTCTGATTACTGTTTATGTTTCTCTTGAATTTTGTATTTGAAAATCAAATCTACTCAGCTCTGGTCTTTGCATCAGGAATTCTTCAAAGTCCTCTATTTTGTTGAACATCAAATTTCCTTCTGAAAGATAATACTTTTTTTTTCTGAGTAGTTGACTTCTGGTTGTCATCCTGTTGCTTTTGCCCTACATAATATCTTAACCCAACGCCTCTGACCTATTAATTTAGAATTTCTTTTTGTTGGTTTTTGTGCTGTTTTAAAAATTTGACTTTTTATGTTCTAAAGGTTCTGTGTTTCCTTTACCAAGCTGTTGATTTTTTTTATGATGTTCTTGTATCATTTCTCTCATATCTCATTTCTCTCTCAATTTTTTCTCTACCTCTCTTACTTGATTTTTAAATTATTTTTGAATTTTTCTATAGCTTGGAGTCAGTTCATATATTTCTCTGATGCTTTGGATAGAGGAGTTTTGACTTCATTCTTTTCTTCTGACTGTGTATTTTGACCTTCCTTGTCACTATGGTAACTTCTATAGTTAGGACTTTTTTGCTCATTTCCCACCAATCCCTTCCTTGACTTTTAATTCAATGACAAAGTAGAGCTCTTTATTTGAAGTGAAGAGGGCACAGTCACAAGTTTTAGGATTTTTTTTTTTGTACAGCTATTTTCTGAGATAATTTTAGAAATGTGTAAATCATTGGTTCTTCCAAAGAGGTATGATTTAGGGAAAGCTGTGTTTACTATAACTGTGGACTGTGCTCTGGTGTGAGTGACCACAAGCACTCTTGTACATTCTGGGTCTCTGCTTCTCTACATCTGCCAGCTCTAATGTTCTAGTGGACCTTCATAAACTGGACCTGAGCCCCTAGGACAGCAACCCAGATCGAGTATGGACAATGTAACATTATCTTATTCAAAAGGTCAGCAAAAGAATCCTTGTAATCTTCTTCTGACCAGTTGTCTGATTTACTCTTACTGTGTTGTTAGTTGAGATCCAGAAACATCCACTGCTCCCACTGATTCAGTCACTCTTAAGGCCTGCTCCTTATTTCTTTTCTTGAATAAACATTGTAAAAGGGTAAAATCATAATTTGAAACCATATAGATAATGTAGGAAAATATAATCTTAATTCCAATACATTTAAATATAAATGAATTGCATTAGCAAATAAAATGAAAAAGAGACAAATTAGATAAGAAAACAAAACATTGCTTCAGACATGATGATAGAATAAAAGAAATATATTCCAAATAACAAATGGGTCATATTAAAAATTCTAGGAGCAATTAATGATTGTGGGAAGGTTAAAGAGAATGATAAAATAATGTACTAAATTCCAAGGGCTTTTATGAATAGATATCTAGATCTAAATTAAGATACTCATAGATGTAGATATCTATATATCTAGATCTGTCTCTATATAAATAAGTATATGTATATTTAAATAGGATTTATATATATATATATATATATATATATATATATATATATATAGAGAGAGAGAGAGAGAGAGAGAGAGAGAGAGAGAGAGAGAGAGAGAGAGGCATGTGTCTTTGTGTCTTTACACACTCATATTTAGCACTAACTAAGCATGATGCCTGGTACATAGTAAATGCTTGATACATTTTTATTTGTAGAATATATGTGGGTGTATTTCCTATAGAAATAACATATCACATCAGCAAATACATCTCCCAGGATAAAAATTTGAACTAAACATTTAAAAGTAATAGAATTGGCATCACTAGATCAGTAAATTGGCATTGCTAGTTGGGTATTTTTCTTCCAATAATATATTTGACTCTTACATAAAACAAAGAAAGAAAAAATATTATTGATGAACAAGTCATTGATTTATTTTTGAATTAGTGAGGGTGTGATTATCTGTGTGACTCAAAATTATTATGAGAAATTAATAAAAAAGCCAAAAACACATTTTCTCTTTTGATTAGTGTGCTATATGTGCTATATATTAATGTGTATTTACATAATCTTGTATTTATTGTTTTTTTTTAATTTTCTATAGTTTCTAAGGTCTCCAGAGAAGAAAGGACTGCAGATCAAGAAATTGACTTTAATTTTAGAATTCCAGTGATTAAAGTTCACTTGTATCTGCCATCTATTTATAAGTATTCATCAAAATCTAAAGAGATAAAACAAGAAACCCAACATCATCCTATTTACCGATTATGTCGTTTTATTAATGAGCAATCTAAATTTAAAATTAGCCCTCAGTTGGAAAGAGAAAAGAAAAAAGAAACTCCTAGACCACATTGCACTTTGGACCTTTCCCCATTTTATAGTATTGATAGACAATATAGATACAGGGAAAAGATGAAAAACATCCAAAAGAAAATAGGCTTTGTAGAAATGAAACAATTTGATGATGAAATTGCTCATGAAAATATTCAGGAATATATTCGAGAGAAATTGCATTTCATTAAAAAAAGAAATGAAGAAGAAAGAAAAAAATATGAAGAAAGTTTGCAAAAAATTCGTGAAAACAAATTAAAACAGAAGGAAGAATTGCAAAAACAGAGACATGCCTTTATAGAAAAAAACAAAATGAAAGCACAAGAGCGGGAAATGGTGAAAAGCTTATGTAATCAGCAATCTACTCTGGGAAAGGAAATGTTTCAGTTTGACAGATACAATTGGAAACAAGATATCATGAAGAAAAAGAGGGCACGTGTGAATGAAACCAAGGAAAGAGATAAAAATTTTAAGGAATTAATTAAAATAATACAGACAGGGAGGTAAGTATATTTTGATGCAACAGACTCTGTGTAAGGTGTTTTGAGGATGAATGCATGCCATGGATTGTTTTCATTTTTTTTTTCTGAATTTTTCATGTAATAAGTAATAGCATTGACATTTTACCAAAAAAGTTAATTCCACAATGATAGGTGCTGTTATTATCTATTATTAAAGGAAATAGTATCTTCAAAGAGAAGAGGGCTTAGCCTGAGGGATCCACCTGGTCTCAGAGGACACACAAAAAAAGCAGTGACTGGAAGTCAGTGGCAAACTAGTCAATTTCGATTCTGTGTATGAAGATCTTTCTCACAATTAAGAGTAAATCACAATCGAGATGCTTTATCTGGAGAGAAAGTGCTGACTTTTGGTTAATGCTTTTTAAAAGTAAAGCTATGACAAAGGGGATGCTTTGTTAGATATGAATTAGACTAAATAATCTTCAAGATTCCTTCCATCTCTGAAACATTGTTTCTTGTGCCTTGGAGAGAGGAAAGAAATAAACAACAAATAAAACAATTTTTTTTTTGCAGTGGAGAATTCATAAGAGGAGTAGTGGGGGATCAAATTATAAAGATAATTGACACCAGATTATAAATAGCCAAAATAACCAGGTGAATGAGTGACTATTTTGGGAGAAGCCATTGAAATTTTTGGAAGGAGAAATAATATGTTGTTAGTGTTAAAGGAACATTATTTAAGGAATGGTGTGCCAAAAAATATGGATAAAATGAAAGGAATAGACTCTAAAAAATGTTTCATTTCAGTATTTCAAAAATGTGGTACAAGTTGTCTGGGTTGGTATTAATGGAAAGCAATGAGTAGTTAAAACAAGAAAAATAGAAAAGACTGTTAAACTTGAGACATGTTGACTATTAGAAAATTTGGGAAGAAAAGGTCTATTTTTGAAATTTCAGATGTTAATTTATTTTATTTAAAAAAAAAACTTTTTTTGTCATGTAATTCAATTTCCCCTTTGAAACAGGAACTAAATCTTCTAAAGAAGTTCTAAAAGCTTCTAGAGAACTTCAGTCAATCAACAAGCATTTATTAAGCTATGTGTGTCAGAAATTATACTTTGTGAATGTAAAATCTTGGAACTAGATGATTAACATCATTTCCTTAAGTAAACTTTGAATTTCTCAAGGAAAGAGTAATTGCCTTTGCAAATGTGGAACTCTTTGGTGCGGAATGAGCATTGCTTAGTGTTTGACTGCTATTCATATAGCAATGAGAGCTGTAAAAACTTAGAAATATCAGTCTTTGAGAAATCTTTACTAAATCATGCTTTAGATAATCAAAATTGTATTGGTCTACAAATCTTCTGACCAGGTTTTATCCTCAAAAGATTTAAAATCATCACTTTATGTAAATGCCAGCAAATTGAGGCTTGTAATATTTATATTTGAAGACCCTTAATTATAGCTACTCTATTTAATCTAAATTCTGAAATGTTTTCCCTTAAAAAAACTATTGTGCTTTCTAAAGCAGTTTTAAATAAAAGCAAGGATAAGTCTGAATCATTTCAACATGATTTCCTTTGACAAAAGCAAAGAAAACATCTGCCTTTTCTATTTTACAGCTATCTTAAGACTATTCGTGGTGGTATTTTAATTATAAGTGTACTCTCCTTAAGTATGAAAAGTGCTTTAGAAACAATTACAAAAATATACAAACCCATTTAAGCCAATAATACAAGAGCATTTTCCTTATTTTTAGACTTAAATTCATTCTATAATAATATACACTGTTTCTTACATCTTTGAAACCATTGGGAACAAGCTAAAGTTACTATAGTGGCTCATTTTAATGAACTATTTGGCTTTTGAAAATGGAAGGAATGCAAGTGCAGGGTATCAACATCTAAATCTATTGCAAATTAACATTAAGGAAATTTAATTAGCTTTGCTTTTATCCCAGTAAATTGAATATGTGGCCATCATTAAGCTATAGAGGACAGAGTCAAGTGAGCCCTCTTAATGGATCTCTGTCGAATCATCTTGTCTCTGATGCTACTGTAAATTTACACTTGAAAGCACAAAGGAAAACAGATCTCCTTAGAAACATAGAGTCCTATTCAAGAGTCATAAATTTAAAAGTGGACATCTAGTCTGACCTCCTCATTCTTTTTTTTTTTTTTTTTAATTTTTTATTTTATTTTATAATTATAACATTTTTGACAGTACATATGCATGGGTAATTTTTTACAACATTATCCCTTGCACTTACTTCTATTCAGATTTTTTCCCTTCCTCCCCCAACCCCCTCCCCCAGATGGCAAGCAGTCTTATATATGTTAAATATATTACAGTATAATTTAGATACAATATATGTGTGTAGAACCGAATTTTTTGTTGCACAGGAAGAATTGGATTCAGAAGGTAAAAATAACAGTTTACATTCATTTCCCAGTGTTCCTTTTCTGGATGTAGCTGGTTCTGTCTATCATTAATCATTGGAATTGGATTAGCTCTTCTCTATGTTGAAGAAATCCACTTCCATCAGCATACATCCTCGTACAGTATCATTGTTGAAGTGTATAATGATCTTCTGGTTCTGCTCGTTTCACTCAGCATCAGTTGATGTAAGTCTCTCCAAGCCTCTCTGTATTTCTCCTGTTGGTCATTTCTTATAGAACAATAATATTCCATAACATTCATATACCATAGTTTACCCAACCATTCTCCAATTGATGGACATCCATTCATCTTCCAGCTTCTAGCCACTATGAAAAGGGCTGCCACAAACATTTTGGCACATACAGGTCCCTTTCCCTTCTTTAGTAGTTCCTTGGGGTATAAGCCCAGTAGTAGTATGGCTGGGTCAAAGGGTATGCACATTTTGATAACTTTTTGGGCATAATTCCAGATTGCTCTCCAGAATGGTTGGATTCTTTCACAACTCCACCAACAATGCATCAGTGTCCCAGTTTTCCCACAGCCCCTCCAACATTCATCGTTATTTGTTCCTGTCATCTTAGCCAATCTGACAGGTGTGTAATGATACCTCAGAGTTGTCTTAATTTGCATTTCTCTGATCAATAGTGATTTGGAACACTCTTTCATGTGAGTGGAAATAGTTTTAATTTCATCATCTGAAAATTGTCTGTTCATATCCTTTGACCATTTATCAATTGGAGAATGGCTTGATTTCTTATAAATTAAAGTCAATTCTCTGTATATTTTGGAGATGAGGCCTTTATCAGAACCTTTAACTGTAAAAATATTTTCCCAATTTGTTACTTCCCTTCTAATCTTGTTTGCATTAGTTTTGTTTGTGCAGAAACTTTTTAATTTGGTGTAATCAAAATGTTCTATTTTGTGATCAATAATGGTCTCTAGTTCTCCCTTGGACACAAACTCCTTCCTCCTCCACAAGTCTGAGAGGTAAACCATCCCATGTTCCTCCAATTTATTTATGATTTCGTTCTTTATGCCTAAATCTTGGACCCATTTTGATCTAATCTTAGTATGTGGTGTTAAATGTGGGTCCATGCCTAATTTCTGCCATACTAATTTCCAGTTTTCCCAGCAGTTTTTGTCAAATAATGAATTCTTATCCCAAAATTTGGGATCTTTGGGTTTGTCAAACACTAGATTGCTATTTTTATTCACTATCTTGTCCTGTGAACCTAACCTATGCCACTGATCAACTAGTCTATTTCTTAGCCAATACCAAATGGTTTTGGTGACTGTTGCTTTATAATATAGCTTTAAATCAGGTACACTTAGACCACCTTCCTCTGACTTTTTTTTCATTAGTTCCCTTGCAATTCTCGACCTTTTATTCTTCCATATGAATTTTGTTGTTATTTTTTCTAGGTCATTAAAATAGTTTCTTGGGAGTCTGATTGGTATAGCACTAAATAAATAGATTAGTTTGGGGAGTATTGTCATCTTTATTATATTCGCTCGGCCTATCCAAGAACATTGAATGTCTTTCCAATTATTTAAATCTGACTTTATTTTTGTGGCAAGTGTTTTGTAATTTTGCTCATATAATTCCTGACTCTCCTTTGGTAGATATATTCCCAAATATTTGATACTATCGACTGTTATTTTGAATGGAATTTCTCTTTGTATCTCTTGCTGTTGGATTGTGTTGGTAATGTATAAAAATCCTGAGGATTTATGTGGATTTATTTTGTATCCTGCGACTTTGCTAAAATTCTGAATTATTTCTAATAGCTTTTTAGCAGAGTCTTTGGGGTTCTCTAAGTATACCATCATGTCATCTGCGAAAAGTGACAATTTGATTTCTTCATTTCCTACTCTAATTCCTTGGATCTCTTTCTCGGCTCTTATTGCCAAGGCTAGAGTTTCTAGTACTATATTGAATAGTAATGGTGATAGTGGGCAACCTTGTTTCACTCTGACCTCCTCATTCTTCTGAAGAGTCTTAGAGGGCTTAAATGTGAATCCAGATCTTTTGACTCCAAACCCAGCCTCTCTCCCAATGTCTTGTAACCTGTTAGGACTGACAAAACATTTTCAGAGAAGCAGAGGGTTTCAGAATTTCAGGATCTTACTACCTCTGTGGTCTTGGACAAGTCATGGCAGCTCTTCAGTCTTCTGTTCATTCATCTTTTAAAATGAAATGGTCTCTTAAGATATTTTCTACTTATATAGGATCTCAGGTAAGTCACAGTTTTCTAGACCTTCAATTTCCTCATCTGAGGAATGAAGGTGGACCTGACCATTTCAAGGGAGGTCTCTTCAACCCCTTTATCTACAATTCTTTTAAGCTCTTATTAAAAAGGGAATATAAATGGGGCAAGGAGAGGAAGCTTGAGAAGGTATTAAAATCAAGTGGGAATAATTAATGGGGCCCCCAGTGCCTTTCCATTTAAACTAATTCTGAAAACATCAGGGAAATTAGACATCTAAGCACTTGGGCCTTAGTCCAAGACTTCTCTTCCTTCACTAAGAAGACTGAAGGTCTCTGTCTCTGCTCCCAGAAGTGAGAGTTACCTTGGATAGCCTTCTTTGATGGTAGGGAGCTACTTTTTAGGCAGCCTGGAATCTGAATCAAAGCTTAGCCAGAAGTTTTGTATGGGCATGGACCAGTTTGAGATCTTTGATGGAATCATGAATAATAATTAGACCTACTAGTCACCTAGATCAAGAGCTGTCATAGGCCTGAACCAGGTTGCTCAAGAACCCTATTCTAATATTTACTAGAGCTAGCCAGATGTTTTGTATGTACATGGACCAGTTTGGGGTCTTTGAAGGAATCATGAATAACAATTAGACCCTACTAGACACCTAGATCAAAAGCAGAAATAGGCTTGAACCAGGTTACTCATAGACACACATATATGTGAGTGTGTGTGTGTGTATGTGTGTGTGTGTATATATATATATATATACATATATATGTATGTATATATATATATATACATACATATATATATATATTATTTGACTCAATACTCTATTCAGTATATATTTAAGAAACAAGGCCATTATCAGAGAAACTTGTTATATATATATATATTATTATTTCTTTGTTTATAATACTTTTTAGCAAAATGAAGTTTTCTCATTATTTCTTTTAATTATATCTATTTTTGCTTTTGTCTGAGATCAGAGTAACTATCCTTACTTTTTCTTAATCCAGCTGAAGTATATTAAATTTTCCTACAACCCTTTAATTTAACTCTGTGGGTCTTTATATTTTATGTGCAAATATTGTAAACAACATATTGTTACATTCTGTCTGTCATCCTTTTCTATTTTCTGGGTGAGCTCATCCCATTCACATTCATAATTATGATAAGTAAATATGTTATTTCTTTGCATCCCATTTTCTTTTCTTTCTTATTTTCTCTATTTTTATCCCATCCCTCCTCAAAAGTCTATTTTACTTCTAACCATTTCCTCCCCTAATCTGTTTTCCATTTGTCATCCTGTCCCCATGTCGCTTAGATCATTCCTTGTAACGTTCTCTCTAAAATATAATGTTCTCTGTTGAGAATTTCGTGGGGTCTCTGGAGGCAGCCTTCGTTTCAGTTCAGAGTAATCACCACACATATAGCCAGGTGTTAAAGTCCAAATCCTTTATTATCCCTTTCAAAGTTTTGTCTCCTTTCCTGGGGCTTGGTTAGTTTTCTTATAGTCCAGATCCTTTATTATCTCCTTTCTGCAGCTGGGCAGCTTTCTGGAGATGCTTTCAGTATGGCCTTGGTCTTAGTGGGAGAAGTTCAAGAGTCCAGGCCAACCACCAGGAAGATTAAAGATCAAATTGAATTTTTTCCCTTGGTTCTGAGAGGTTAAGCTCCTGCCTCCAGTCCTTTGTCTTCTCTTGGAATGTCTCTGAATCTCCCTGGCTGAGGCTTCTAGCTTACACTGAGTGCAAATCAATCATTATATCACTAGGAAACCATTATTTGTTATAGGATTAAATCAATGCTAAACTAGATTTAATCACTGTCTCCTCAATTCCACTTAGTACCTTGTTTCAAGTTCTGGCCCATAATATCTCCTTGTAGGATTAAATCAATCATACTGAAGCATGCTAAATTAGGATAACTATTGTCTCTATCAATTTCACTCACAGTATCTTGTAAGAATCCTTTGTTTCAAGTTCAGAGTTCTGGCCCATAACAATTCCTCTCTTATTTCCCTATTAAGTTACATTTCTATGCATAACTGTCTCTGCCTCTTTCTGTTTCTCTATTTATCTCACTCTTTCCCTGCTTCTCTCTCATTCATTCTCTCTCTCTCTCTCTCTCTCTCTCTCTCTCTCTCTCTCTCTCTCCCCTTTTTGACCATGTCTGATGAAAGTGAGTTCAACCACTGCTCACCATTTACCCAATTTCTCCTCCATTATGAAAGTCATTTTCTTATGTGACTCTTTTATGCGAGATAATTTCCCCCTTTCTAAGTTTCCCTCCCTCTTCTCCAAGTGCATTACTCTTTCTGTCCCCTTTATTTTTTGGGAGATAATTCCAAGGCAATCAATTTATAACAATGCCCTCTAACATGTAAATTCCTTTTATCTTTAAAGGTGAAAAAGTCCTTAGGCATTACAATTATCATTTTCCCATATAGAAATGTAAACATTAAGATGATACAGAAACCCTTGTGATTAGTCTTTCATGTTTACATTTTTATGCTTCTCTTGATTCTTGTGTTTGAATATTAAATTTTCTATTCACCCCTGCTCTTTTCAACAGCAATGGTTCAAAATAATAATTTTCATTAAATATTAATTTTCTTCCAAAGGATTATTTTCAGTTTTGTTGAATAGGTGGTTATTGTTTATAATCATAACTCTTTGTCTTCAAGAATATTATATTCCAAGCTCTCTACTTCTTTAAGGTAGAAACCTCTAAATCTCGTGTGGCCCTGCCTGTGGCTCCATACTAATTGAATTGTTTATTTCTGGCTGCTTAAAATACATTTTTTCCTTTACTTGGGATATAATATTTCTGGGGATTTTTATTTTGGGATCTCTTTCAAGAGGTGATCAGTAATTTCTACTTTGCCCTACAAATTTGAGATATCAGGGAAGTTTTCTTTGGGAATTTCTTAAAATATGATGTCCTACTTTTTAAGGAGTTCTTTTCTTGAGTGACTTTTTTTTTTACCTTTTTAATAATTAGTTTAAGTCTTTTTTTTTAAAGTTGGTTTGGTCAGTATTCTTTTATACCTCATTTGTTGTTTCATTTTCTTCTCATAAAAGTTTATTTCTTTAGGAGGTATTTTTTTTGTGTGTCATTCTTATTGCTTTTTCCAAATTTTCTTTATCTCTGTTACCTCTTTTACCTCTTTTTTAAATGTCTTTAAAAAAAAAACTCTTTTTAGAAATTCTTTTTGGATTGGAGTCAAATTAGCATTTTTCTTTGCAGTGTTGTTTGTAGCTGTTTTCACATTGCTGTCTTCTTTTAAGTTTGTTCTTGGTCTTCTCTGACAACCAATAACTGTTCATAGTTAACTTCTTATTTTGTCATTTTCTCATTTTTCCAGCCTAATTTTTTTTTTTTTTTGAATTTTATGTTACAATTGTGCTCTGATTACCTGGATGTGGGGAGACATTATTTCAAGGCTTCAGGCTCCTGTATGTGTTTTTTTTTTTTTTTTTTTTTTTTGTGTGTGTGTGTGTGTGTGTGTGTGTGTGTGTGTGTGTTGTTGTTGTTGTTGTTGTTGTTGTTGTTGATGTTTTCATAAATGGTTCTGAAAGTATTCAAGTTTTTTGTGCTTCCAAGGTGGTGTGGTTCTGGAAGAGTTATGTACACTGCTCTCCTGATCTGTACTTTGGTCCTTACTCATGAAGTGCCCCTAATCCCATGCAGCCACAAAAGCTAGTATACTATCTTTTTGGAAGTTTGACCTTTGTGATAGACCACCAATAATTCTCAGCACCCTGAAACTATGACAGACCTCTGCACAGGCAACTGAGTGCCAATCAGAACTAACAATACCCAGTACCAGCAAAGATTTTGAACATCTCTTTCTGACAAATTATTTGCCCCCTTTATTATCTCTGTGCTGAAAAGTGCTAAAGCTATTGTCTCTGCAGGTATCAGTTCTAGACAGGCTTTTACTTTTGAGTCACAAACTTTCTAAGCTGACCTTTTAAATTTTCTTAGGCTGGAAAAATATCTCACCCTGACATTTGGTTGGTTCTGACACACCAAAATTTAATTTGAGGCATTATTTTATTTTATTGGAGAGGAATGCTGTGAGAATTTTCCTCGTTTGTTCTACTCTGCTCTATTGGCTTCTATCTTTGCTAAATTTTCAGTGAGAAACTATAATCTAGGATAGTAGGAATCTCTATGAGCCCATGTTGACTTAAAAACATGAAGTACCATTATCTATGTTGTAATATTTTTATTTACTTTGATAAACATTTTCTCATTGTGGTCCTGGCTTCTTAAACAAAGAATCTGAAACCTCTATTCTTAAAATGTCTAGATATTACAAAATGCTCAAAAATATTGCACAGTAATCAGTTGTTCCTTCTCACAGCCAAAAATGAGTCACTTTAACTAGTACCCACTTTGAGAATTCTTAGTCATAATTTCATGAGCTCTGATGAATTTAACTATCATCTCTATACAGATGATTACCATATTTGCCCATATTTAACCTATCTTCTGTCCTTCAGTTTTACATGTCCATTGGCTTATTGGATATCCCAAATTGCATTTTTTATAGATATCTCAAACTCAACATGTCCCAAGCTGCATTTATTATTTCCACCCAGAATCCTTCTTTCTTCACAACTTTCCTATTACTATTAAAGGCACCACTATTGTTGTAGTCATCCAGCCTCAAAAGGAACTTCTTATTATTGATTTTTCCCTCTCATGCCAGTTTATCAATTATTTGCCAAGTCTTGTCATTTCTACCTTTAGAGCCTCTCTGGAATATGCCCCCTTTACTCCTGAGATACTGCATCCACCCTGGCTTAGGACATCATGCCCTGCGAAGGTCTGGTCTAGCTCCTCTTGTCAGAATAAGCAAAAGTCCTTGCCCCACGTGTGGACGCCAAATGTAGCGAGCTGTCATCTCTAGAAGCTGCCGGATCACTCTCTGGGAAGAGATCTGCTGTGTCTTCTACTCAAATCTCTCCAAAAGATTCTTCTTCCTGTAACGAACTGTTGTCTCCAGGCAGTTGCTGTTAACTCTTGTCCAGAGAAGTGACTTCCCTTCCTGAAGAGAGCCCCGTCAAGCCTGATGCAATGCAGAGTCTTCCTCTATCTCTGGGAGTCCTCTCTTTTATTCTCCCAGAGAATGGGCGTGGGATAATGCAAGGGCTTCTGGGAAGAACCACCTCAGCCAATGAGCCTGCTCCTTCCATCAAGTCAACCTGAGTTCTCACCTTGTAATTGTCCCACCTGAATTCTCACCTTGTCACTATCCAGACAACCCGAGTTCTCACTTAGTAATCCTAACATCTCCCCCTTTCTTTTGATTTAGAACATAGGACAGTCATGACCTTGAAACATAAATCCATCAATATGGGAAGTATTACAGATAATTACATAAATGACCTTGAAACATAAATCCATCAATATGGGAAGTATTACAGATAATTACATAAATTACATAAGCACATAGTAACATAGTAACATAACACATGCTAGAAGTATATAACATAATCATAAATTGAAAATTTATAAATGTCCATAAGTCCATTGCCCATTAGTCTCATCTTGTGTGAGGAAGTCCAATGATTCCTGCTGGTTTTAAAGTTCTTTAACAGTCTTTTTATTAGCCATGCTCTTTCGGTGTAAGATGTTTCTTAGATCTTCTCCTTTATTTTGAGGTCTTTCTCTTTTTCTGTCTCTCTCTGATGGACAAGGCGAATATGACTCGTTGGCACCCATCTGATTCCTTCTCCTGCTGAAGAAATACAAGCAAACCCTCTCTCCCAGGCAGTTAACCTATCTAATTTCCTTCTATTTACCACTTTCTAAATCTCTTCTCATCATCTGACAATTACATTGGAGTTGTTTGCACTGGATACAGCCCTGTTGGTTTAAAAGGCCTGTATTCTCCCCAAGTGTAATCCATTTTTGCAATCTGATTGCCTTTTGACTGACTTATCAGGTAATCCCTTTCTACCATGTGATTGCTTCTCTGCTGATTGATTAAATCAGAGTCCTGGCCTTCTAAAGGTTCTTTGGGTGTAACATCAGCTGCCATCATGCCCCAAGTCTTTTTTGCCTGGGGCCCTGGACCTGGGCCCCTCATCCCATTTCCCTGAATTATTCTACACTCTGATGCCCAATGGAGTCCTCTGTTGCATTTTGGACATGGGGTTTTAGGTCTTCTTTCACTCTGTCTTCTCCCTGTATCTCCATACCTACACTGAGCTCTTAGATGTCCAACTTTTCCACATTGAAAACATCGCCGAGTTTCTCTAGAAGGCCCTTGCCAGGAGGGACCCTGTCTTTCCACATTCATCATTGTCCGGGTGTAAAAAGCATTTGTTCCCACTGTAGCACAGCGTCTTATGATCTCCTCTAAAGGAGCATCTTTGTCTAATCCCCATATAATTCTTTTGCAAATCTCATTGGCATTTTCCTTAGCCAGATGTCTGGTCATTATTTCTGTAGCTGAATTTTCTCCAATAGTTCTTTTGACAGCAGTTTGCAAACGTCCCACAAAATCTGCAAAAGGTTCATTGGGACCTTGCTGTATTTTAGTGAAAGCCTCTCCATGATCTTTCTGTCCAGGAAGGACACCCCAAGCTTTTATTGCAGCCTTAGCAATTTGTTCATATATTGTCATGGTATAATTAATCTGTTCCGAATTCTCTCCATACTTACCTTCACCAGCTAAGTGCTCAAAAGTGAATTGTGTGTTAACTCCTATTTCCAAATTGCATCTGACTTGAATTTTACATAATTCATGAAATTCCGCAAGCCATAATAAATTTTCTCCAGGTTCCAGACATGTCCTTGCTATGGATTTCCAATCATTCGGGGTTAGGACTTCATAAGACAAACCATCTAGTAACATTTTGACATAAGCTGATGTAGCCCCATAAAGGGTACAACCTTTTTTCAAATCCTTAATTTTATTCAAATCTAAAGGTGCATATTTTCTCCTTTTATGGCCTACAGAGTCAATCTCTCTGCATGTATAAAATCACTTATATCCTGTCCTTCTCTCTTAGCTTTAACCAATGCTTTTTCTAATCTTGTCATAGGCTTAGGCTGCTTCACAGGAGATTCTGTTTGTGTTTCTGTCTCTTCCCCTTCTCCTTCTTGTTCCACCCCTGAAGGGTTAATTGAGGGAGGAGAGGGGAGGTGCTCCTGTTGCTGTTGCTCAGAATTGTACTTAACTTCATTGTTATCTGATTCATCCTTTTCACCTAGTTTAGTTGACACCTCCCCATTTTGCTCCTTCATCTCTTCCTTTAGAATAACATTGTTTAAAGCCAATTGGATTACATTGTATATATGAATTGTATCTTTGGAAATTGAGTTTGGCCTGGAATTGTAGTGTTCACCTAATTGCTTTTGTACTAATTCCCATTCATCTGGATCCAATTCTTCTTCCAGAGAAAAAGAAGGACATATAACCTTCACAGTTCTTAAAAGTTCAATAATCTCCTCTAAAATTATAATCAATCCTTGGCTTTTCATAACCTTGATGATGCTCTCTAAACATTTTCCTTGAACAGAAGGTGTTTGCCCCATTTCACTATAAGAGATTCCTGGTTCAGCCCTTAACAAGTTAAGTTCCTTGTTTATCTATTAGCACGCTCACTTAATCTTTAACAAAGTTTCCTTGTTACTCACGGTTCTGGGTCAGAGAGACTGAGATCTAGATCGGAAGCTTTTCCACTGGAATCAGGACCGTGTCTGTCCCTGTTCAGGCGCCAAATTGCGAAGGTCTGGTCTAGCTCCTCTTGTCAGAATAAGCAAAAGTCCTAGCCCCACGTTGGGCGCCAAATGTAGCGAGCTGTCGTCTCCAGAAGCTGCCGGATCACTCTCTGGGAAGAGATCTGCTGTGTCTTCTACTCAAATCTCTCCAAAAGATTCTTCTTGCTGTAACGAACCGTTGTCTCCAGGCAGTTGCTGTTAACTCTTGTCCAGAGAAGTGACTTCCCTTCCTGCAGAGAGCCCCGTCAAGCCTGATGCAATGCAGAGTCTTCCTCTATCTCTGGGAGTCCTCTCTTTTATTCTCCCAGAGAATGGGCGTGGGATAATGCAAGGGCTTCTGGGAAGAACCACCTCAGCCAATGAGCCTGCTCCTTCCATCAAGTCAACCTGAGTTCTCACCTTGTAATTGTCCCACCTGAATTCTCACCTTGTCACTATCCAGACAACCCGAGTTCTCACTTAGTAATCCTAACAATGCCCTATACCATTATATTATGCAAAGACAGGTAAATCTTCCCACTTCTAGTCTCTCCCCACATCCAGTCATCATATGACTTTCCTAAAGCACCTGATCTGATTGAATGATTGAATCACATTGACTCAAATGCAAAGCCTCACTCTTACTGTCGGAATCAAATATAAATTATTTAATTTTTAGGTCTTTAATAACTTGTTTCCTTCTGAATTTCCTTGTCTTTCTGTACCCCACGCATTTCTTCTCCAGCTAGTGACACTGACATTCTCATTATTAACTGAACAAGATCCTTGATCACCCACTCCAGTTATATTCAGTGTCTTGCATGTCTAGAACACTTTCCCTCCTCATCTCTCTCTCATGACTTTCTTGGTTTGAAGCCAATATTCTATCTTCTTCAAGAAGCCTTTTCTAATCATCCTTAATGTTAGAGCTTTTCTTCAGAAATTGTAGCAAAATTTTCCTACCTATATTTTGTTAGTATTAGTTTTTTCAACTTGTCCCCTCACCCTCAGAATGTGAGTTCTTTGAGAGAAGGGTCTATCTCTTGCTTTTCTTTATATACCAAGCACTTAATCCAGGACTTGACATTTAGTAGGAACTTCATAAAAGTTTGTTGACTGACTGATGCTTTTATTATTAAGAAATATGATACAATGATAAGATCATATCATTCAGTGGAAGAGTATGGGATCTGGAATTGAGAAGATCTAACCAAGGCTTAGACAAATCACTCACATTCTGTAAGCATGCATTTTGTTATCTATCAAATCAGGATAATAAAACAGTTCCTGCATCGAAAACCTTTAGGCATTACATTCAAATAAAATATTATGATTTTTAAGACTCTGAAATTTTCAGAATTTTGCAGTTAAATGTAGAAAGTGAATTTTCCTAAACAAATAACTTTTAGAGAAGTGAGCTCCCATTTGATCAGCATGAAATAAGGAATAGAATTCTCAGCTTCAAGGAAGGAACCCTTGGGTACAGACACACTTGGGGAGAAGATGCATTTAGTACGTACCTATTCTGTACCAGGTATTTTGTTAATAATAAGAAATGTTATCAATATGGAGTGACCATGGCCATTAGTTTCCTCATATGTAAATCAAAGATAATATAATTAAAGGATTGTTTCAAGGATTAAATGGGATAACATTTTTAAATGATTCTGCAAAATAATATACAATTGTCAGGTATTAGTAATATTATTATCAAAAATCATTTTATTATTTATAATTTCTTATATTTTAATTTTTAAAATATTATTGTTTATTTTTCCTTTAGGGTGAAAAAGATACATAAAAGGCATGTAGACGAAACATTAATTATTCATACCGTTGGTACTCAGAAAGCTTCTAATAGAATTCAAGAAGCTAAGGAAAATGTGGCTGCCCTGAAAAATCATCATGTTCATCCAACACTCCCTTTGGATTTCACAAGTAATTCTTCCCTTTCTAACCCATTATCATTTTTGAAGTGATTTCTATTTCATGTCAAAGGGCACTGGGAGCACTCTCTGAAGCAAGAGAAAATCTACTATGACAGAATGGATCTATTTTTTTTTTATCTTACTAACATTAAATTTTTATTTTATTTTGTTCTCAATTACATTAAAAATTAACATTTATTTTCTTTAAAGTTTAAGTTCCATATTGTCTTTTTCCCTTCTCTTCCCCCCCCCTTTCCTTAAGAAGATAAGCAATTTGATATAGATTATATATGTGCCATCAGGCAAAACATTTTCCTATTTGCTGTATTGAAAAAGGAAACACAAAAACAAAACAAACAAACAAAAAAAATAAGTGTCCCCAAAACAAAACCCAATATATCCAAGCATGGTAAAGAAAGTTTAAAAAAAATAGTATGCTTCAATCTGCATTCAGACATCATCAGTTATATCTATTTAGATGGATACTATTTTTGATTATAAGTTCTTCAGAATTGTTTTGTATAATTATATTGCTGAAAATAGCCAAGCCATTCACAGTTGATTGTGACAAAATTGTCTGTTCCCATACACAATGCTTTCTTGGTTCTGCTCATTTCACTTTGTATCAGTTCATATAAGATTAACCAGGCTTTACTGATACTGCTTGTGTTTTCTTATGGCAAAAGTGTTCTGTAACAATTATCTGCCCCAACTTTCCCCCTAATTTAAGGGTTTTAGCTCAATTTCCAATTCCTTACTTCCAAAAAGGCCACTAGTATAAATATTTTGTGCATGTAGGTCCTTTTTCTTTTTCTTTTTTGGTCTTCTTGGGGTAGAGACCTAGTAGTGCTCTTGCTAAATCAAAAAGTTTACCGTTTGCCCTTTGGATTTAGTTTCAAATTGTTCTCTAGAATGATTAGATAATTAAGGCCTCCAGCAAAGTAGTAGTGTCCCAAGTTTTCCATATCCTTCCAATATTTGCTATTTCTATCATATTTTATTTCATCAAAAGCTTTTATGCATCTATTTGTGTAATCATATGATTGTTTTGATATATTATCTTTCTGTTACCCCCTTCCTATATTCCTGGGGAAAATCCCACTTGATCACCAAGTGCTATCTTTGTGATGTATTGGTTTAGTCTCCTGGCAAGTATTTTATTTAGAATTTTACCATGCATATTCACTAATGTAATTGGTCCAAAATTTCCTTTTTCTGTTTTTGTTCTTCCTGGTTGAGGTATCAACATCACATTTGTTTCATTAAATGAATTTAGTAGCAATCCTTTGCCTATTATTGCAAGTATTGATTTAATATTGAAATTCATTGATTTTTAATGTTTGATACAACTTTTTCACAAATTCATCTTATTGATGTTTTTTTTATTACTTATTAGGAAGCTCACTTAGGGTCTCTATAATTTCTTTTCCCCCTATAAAATAGATTTGTTAAGAGATTAAATTTTTTCTTCTGTTAATATAAGTAGTTTATTTTTTTGAATTGTTGGCATATAATTGGATAAAATAACTTTAACAATTTCTTTCTTTGATATTAACTTTATTAGTGATATATTCACCTCTTTATTTATTTATTTTTTTTTTTGCTGAGGCAATTGGGATTAAATGACTTTCCAGGGTCATACAGCTAGGAAGTATTAAAACAGACCGAAAACACACCTCCACGACAATAAGATAAAAAAAAAATATGCTTTATCCTGTATTCAGACACCATCAATTCTGTTTCTGGAGCTGGATAGTGTTTTCTTTAACCTAAATTCTTTGGAGGTATCTTAATTCATTGTATTGCTGAGAATAGCCAAGTGATTCATAGCTGATCATCATGCAATATTGCTGTTACTTTGTATGCAGTACATTTCACTTTGTATCAGTATTCATGTTAGTCTTTTCAGGTTTTTCTTAGAGCATCCTGAAAACTTTAAAACTTACCTTTGGTGTTCTTGTGAGTTTTCATGTTGGAATTTAGGGTGGTTATTGATATATTTTTTCTATTTCTATTTTACTCTCTCACTCTTAATATTTCAGAGCAATTTGCTTTAATAAAATCTTGAAGTACAATGTTTAGACTCCTTTTTGTTTTATCATAAATTTCAAATATTCTAACAATTCTTATATTGTCTCTAATCTCTTTTCTAAGTCAATTGTTTTTCCTAATGAGCTGTTTCATATTCTTTTCTTTTTTCCTTCTTTTTATTTTGTTTTATTATTTATTCATGTGTTATGAAGTTATTGGTTTCCCCTTGTCCAATTGTAATATTAAGAAGTTATTTTCTTCTGTAAGTTTTTCTTTTCTCTTTTTTTCCCCTAATTAAGTTATTTTTACAATGTTCTTGCATTACTCTTATTTTTCTTAATTTTTTCCTTAATCTTACTTACTGATTTTTAGTCCTTTAAAACAATCTTTTTACAACCATTTTTACTTTTTTGGCTTGTGGTCATTTTTCTTTTAAGAAATAGGGAAGTATATACTTTAACAATTTCTTTCTTTGATATTAACTTTATTAGTGATATAGTCACCTCTTTCATTCTTTTTGCTTAGTTTAAATTTTTCATAAGCATATTTATTGTGAATTTTGTGTCAAAGTTGGGTTCTAATCCCAAGGTGCGAGGGATAATATCTCAGGGTTCATGTTTTTTGTTTTGTTGTTTTCTAAGTATACTCCAAGGACCTGACTTTAGTTCTTTACTACCCCTGAGCCACAACGTGTACTGTTCTGGTTGGTTTTCTGGAGTTCTCCTTCATGTCAGCAGAGTAATCACCATGAGAATTGCCAAGGATAAAGTCAAAATTCTTTATTATCTCCTTCACAGTCTTGTATCCTTCCCTGGGGCTTTGGCCAGCTTTCTGGAGGTCCTCCGGAATGTGTCTTCGTTTCTGTGGGGGAAGCAGGAGGACACCATGACAGTCTCTGTCTTGAAAACTGTCTCAGCCTTCACCACTATGTTCTCCCAGTGTGTTCTAGTCTCCTTCTGAGTTTGTCCCTGAGCCACCTCCAAGTCTGTCTCTGGCTGAGTTTGTCCCAGTTTATATGCAGTATGCTGAGTATAAACCAATCATTATAACCATTATTTGTTGTAAGATTAAATCAATCATACTGAAGTAGAGAAGTATTAATTAACATGCTAAACTAGATAACCATTGTCTTATCAATTCCACTGAATTAACACCTTGTAAGAATCCTTGTTTCAATTACAGAGTTCTGGCCCATTATACAAAGTATCTATTAACATTGTGATAGCAAACACTCTTCTTCCCCTGATCCCTCTTCATCTGCAAGCTTCAGTTCATACTTCTGTCCTCCACTCTCTTAGGAGTGTCCACAGCCAACAGGTTCCCCACCCTCTTCAAGTGGGCTTTACATGTGCTCATTTTTTCTCACTCAGATATAGCTCAGGACCATGACAGGTCAACACACCTGGTTATGGTATCCAGCACCCAGAGAAAGAAGCCCCTTCAGTCTTCCCTTGATCAATTGGATGACCACTACATTGTCTATGAGGTGAAAGTTCCTGAAGCTGAGGCCTACAACAAGGCTCTTTGCTGATACCTGTCCAGATATGTTCACTTCAAGTTTAATATCCATTTTGGAAGGTCAAGAATTTCCAATTATCCTCCATATTAGGTGAACAATTGCTTTTCTCCATTTTAAATTATTTCTGCCACTTAAAGTTAGTTCACTTGTGAGGTGTTGTTTTATATTATTTGTAAGGAAATTTGGAGAATCCTGGTAATTCTTTCTCTTATTGAGCTAACTTCCCAGAATCATCCTGCTCACCAGTTTTTCACATGGTGAATTTTTTTATTCCCAAATTTTGGATTTTTTGATTTTTGAAACATTACATTACTTTGATCACTTTATCTATTTATCTATCTACCTTTAGTATCTAATCTACTTTACTGATTCACCACTCTTATTTTTTACCTAGGAAAGAGTTGTTTTGATTATTACCCTTTGTAATAGAATTTGAGTTTTGGGTGCTGCTTAGCTAATTTTCTTCACTTTTCTTTTTCATTGATTCCCTTGATATTTTTTAATATTTTATTCTTCCAGATTTATTTTGTTACAATTTATTCTAATTTAAGATAATATTTTCTGATAATTAAAGTAGTATGACACTGAATAAATTAACTTGGGTAGAATGGTCATTTTATTATTGGATAGATCTGCATTGTTAGTGAATTATTTTGGTAATGTCCAATTTTTTATATCATTTGGGATTTTCTTGGCAAAGGTTTTCCTTATATTTTCATATTCAGATTATTTTACAGCTGAGGAAATTGAACAGAAAGAATTAAATTATTGTAGCTGTTTTCACATTGCATATTAACAAATTAAATAATTCCTAAGTTACATAGGTAGTGAGTATTTGAGGCTGGATTGAAACTCAGGTTCATGGATGATAAAATTAATATTTCTCTATTTGTTTATATTTGTTTTATTTATGTGAAAAACTTTTATTGTGTTCATATGGCTTCTGGGTTGTTTTTATAAGCTGGTAGGCAACCAAGTGTTTTTATATTGTCTACAGTTATTTTAAAAGGAACCATTTTAAATAATACCTTTTTATTTTCAAAATACATGCAAAAATAATTTAAAATATTTACCCTTGCAAAATCTTATCCTCCACATTTTTACTTTCTTCCATTCCCCCACCCCTTTTGGTAGGCAGCAAGTAATGCAATATAAGTTAAATATGTGTAATTCTTCTAAATATATTTCCACCTTTATCATGCTGCACAAGAAAAATTAGATCAAAAAGGAAAAAAAAGGAGAGGAAAAAAGCAAACAACAAAAATGGTGAAAATACTATATTGTTATCACATTCAGTCCCCACATTCTCTCTTTGGATGCAGATGGTACTATCCATCACAAGTCTATTGGAATTTGTCTTAATCCCTTCATTGTTGAAAAGAGTCAAGTCCATCATAATTGATCATCACATCTTTTTGTTGCTGGGTCCAACGGTCTTCTGGTTCTGCTCACTTCACTTAGCATCAATTTATATAAGTTTATTCAGGTTTTTCTGAAATCATCCTGCTTATTGTTCTTTCTAGACTAATAATATGCCATAATATACACATAACATAACTTATTCATTCCCCAAATGATGGACTTCCACTCAATTTGCAGTTTCTTGCCACTATCAAAAGAGCTATTACAAATAATTTTGCACATGTAGTTCCTTTTCTCTTTTTTGATCCCTTTGGTATACAGACCAAGAAGACACACTGCTGGATCAAAGGGTATGCAGAGTTTGATAGCCCTTTGGCCATAGTTCCTAATTGGTTTCCAGAATATTTGGATTAGTTCACAACTCTACCAGCAATGTATTGGTGTCTAGGTTTTTCCACATCTCCTTCAACACTTATTATGTTTTCTGTAATCTTAGCCAATTTGAGAAGTGTGAACTTTTACCTCAGAGTTGTCTTAATTTGCATTTTTCTAATCTGTAATGATTTAGTGCATTTATTCATATGACTGGAAATGGCTTTAATTTCTTCATTTGAAAATTTCTGTTCAAATTCTTTGACCATTTATCTATGGAGAATATCATATTCTTATAAATTTGAATCAATTATCTATATATTTTAGAATTGAGGTCTGTAACAGAAGCCTTGGATATAATATTTCCCCTAGTTATCTACTTCCTTTCTAATCTTGGCTGCATTGATTTTGTTTGTACAAACCCTTTTTAATTTACTGTAATCAAAACCATCCATTTTGCATGATTTCAACCTTGTTCTGGTATTGGGTTTAAGGTGTTCATTGATGCCTAATTTTTGTCATACTTTTATCCAATTAGGAATTATTTTTATATATTACTTTGTTGGTAATATAAAGAAATGCTGATGAAATGTATAGATTTATTTTTTGATCTGCAACTTTGCTGAATTTTCTAATTATTGCAGTTAGTATTTTTAAGTTTATTCTCTAGAATTCTTTAACTTTTTAGTTGTTCATCCTTTATACTCAAAATGAACCAATAATGTTATGATGTTGGGGTCCAAGTTTAACTGTGGCTGATCAATTCCCTATAAACTCAGAAGGCCCTTTGAACACTTGTGATAGAGATGTTTCTAATTTTTGCAAATTTAATGATTTTTTTCTGTGTTACTGTGATTCTGCTTTGATCATAGAGCACAATGCCTTCTTTGATGCAGTCATAACATGCTAAGTAGTCTTGTGGGAGTATCCAATTCATGTCTTACAATTAGCAACAAAATTCCTCACAGAGACCTTGAGAGTGTCCTTGTATCCCTTTTCCTAATCTCCTTGTTAGTGCTTGCTTTCTGCAAGCTTTACTTTGTAAAGTAGTCTTTTAGGTAAATGTTTATTTGACCTATGTAGTTTGCCCATTGGAATTGTACTGTTTGCAGAAGAGTTTCAATGCATGGCATTTAAGCTTGAGAGAGTTCCTCTAATGTCTGGTACCTCATTTTGCCAGATAATATGGAGAATCTTCCTGAGAAAATTTAAATGGAACTGGTTAAATTTTCTGATGTGATAGTTAATATACCATAACATCATTTCCAAAGAGTAATAATTTTGTCTCCTCTTTATCTTTTCTAATTCTATTTGTTATTGTTATAGCTAACATTTCTTGTAAAATATTGAGTAATAGTGATGATAAAAAGTATCTTTGTTTCACCTGTGTTCATATTGGAAATACTCAATATCTCCAAGTCTGTCTATCAATACAGATAATCTTGTTGATGGTTTCAGGTAGATATTGCTTATTATTTTAAGGAAAATGGAGTTTATTCCTATGCTTTCTATTGTTTTTAATAATAATGAGTGTTGTATTTTGCCTTTTGCCTTTCTCTTACATCTATTGAGATAATTATATGAATTTTGTTGGTTTTGTTATTAATATGGTCAATTATGTTATAGTTGCTCCAATATTGAACCCACCTTCATTATTAGTATAAATTCCACCTGCTCAGAGTATATGATTCTGTGACAATTGCTGTAATCTCCTTGCTAATATATCATATATTTATTATTTGGTTGTTTCTTTATTTTTCACCAGTATTCATCAGGGAAATTGATATTTTCCCCAGTTTCTATTCTTTCTCATTTAGGTATCATACCATATTTGTATCATAAAAGGAATTTGGCAGAAATCCTTCTTTTTCTATTTTTACAACAAGCTTATATAGTATTAGAATAAAATTTTCTTTAAATGTTTGGTAGAAATCACTTGCGAATCCATCTGGTCCTGGGGATTTTTTCTTAGGGAATTTATTTATGGCTTGTGCAATTTCTTTTTCTAAGATAGGTCTCTTTATGAATTCTGTTCCCACTTCTGTTAATCTGAGGAGCTTATATTTTTTAGTTTCAATTAGATTATAAAATTTATTGGCATATAATTTAAAAATAGCTCCTAATAACTGCTTTTAATTTGGTTTTCATTGATGATGAATTACTCCTTTTAATTTTTGATATTGGTAATTTCCTTTTCTTCTCCCTCTTTAAAAAATCAAATTAGCCAATGATTTTATCTCTTTTGTTGTATTTTTTCATAAAACCAACTTCTAGGTCTCTTTATTAATTTCATGATTTAGTTTCAATTTTATTAATTTCTCCTTTGTTCAAGATTTCCAATTTTGTATTTCAATGAGGATTTTTAGGAATTTTCCTAGGTGTTTTTTTGTTGCATACCCAATTTATTAATCTGTTCTTTCTTTATTTTATTGATTTATTTTTACCTCTAAATATATAAATTTAGAGGTACAAATTTTCCTTAAATACTGTGTTGACAATATCCTTCAAATTTTTCTATATTATTGATGTCATCAATTTTAGTGAAATTATTTTTATGATTTGTTTTTTATCTATTCATTGTTTAGGATTCTTTAGTTTTAAACTAATTTTCAACCTGTTTCCACAGCTTTTTCTTGAATACAATTTTTATTGCCTTATTATATTGCTGCTTTTCTATATTTGGCTGTGATGCTTTTATGCTCTAATTTATGGTCAATTTTTAATGAAAGTGGCATATACAGCTGAGAAAGCAGTATACTCATTTCTTTTCTCATTCATTTTTCTCCTGAGATCTATCATAGTTAACTTCTAAAATTCTATTTTCCTCCCTACTTTCTTTCTTATTTATTTTTATGGTTAGATTTATATAGATAGGAAAAGGAAATGCTGCGGTCCTCTCTGGTTTAGTGTTCTTTCTTTTCTTTCTTTCTTTTTTTTTTTTTTTTTTCTTGTAACATTCGAATTTTACTTTAAGAATTTGCTATGCCATTTAGTGCATACATGCTTAATATTTTAACAAATAAAATTGCTTCATTGTCTATGGCACCAATTAGTAAAATATAGTTTCCCTGCTTATATCTGTTTATTTTTTGCTTTCACTTTGTTTAAGATCATAATCATTTTTTTTTTCCTTTTTAACTTCAGCTGAAGAATAATAAATTCTACTCCATTCCTTTATCTTTACATTGGATGTATGTTTCTGCTTCAAGTGTATTTCATATGAACAATGTATTGTTGGATTCTGCTTTTTAATTCTTCATGCTATCCATTAACATTTTATGAGTGAATTCATCTCATTCACATTCTAAGTTATGATTATTGACTGTGTATTTCTCATCATTTTATTTTTCCAATTATTGTCTTGCTGTTAACTGCTAAAAAGTTTATTCTATCTCTGACCACCTATTTCTTTAATCTGCTTTTCCTTTTATTAACCAGCCTCTTTTTCTCATCCTTTCCCCCTCTTACTTTGCTTTAGTGTATGCCCAAGTGAATTTATATGTTATTTGTTTTTTGACCCACTTCCAAAGAGAATACAATTCAAGTGTTGTGGTCCACTCTCTCATTTTTTCCTACATTTTAAAATGTCTTGTTTTAGTCATTTTTCATGTGAGATAATTTTACCCATTCTTCTTGTGACATTTCTCTTTTCCTGGTATATCCCTCTTTCTCATTCCTTAATTAAAATTTTATTTGAAATCTACCCATTAAGATAAATCCACAGCCATGTCATTTGCTTAGGTATATTCCTTCTAACTACACTAATGATACATTTCTTTGGAGTTATAATTTGGAGGTGCAATGATATTCCCATACAGTAAGATAAAAATTTAATTTAATTGATTTTACTTGATTTTTTCATGTTTGCCTTTTTATGCTCTTGCACCCAGAGAGAGAGGACTATTGGAACTTAGTGTGGATCACACCATATTTTCACCTTATGCTGTTGTTTTTTGTTTTCTTTCTTATTTTTTTTTCTTTTTGATCTGATTTTTTCTTGTGCAGCATGATAAATGTAGAAATATACATATACATAATGTATATGTATATATGCATATATACATATACATAAGGTATAATTTACAACAATAATATACCATATACATAAGGTACATATGTAAAATATATTGGATTTCTTGCAGAGAGGGTGGGAAGAAGGGAATGAGAAAAATTTTGGTGCACAGGGTTTGGCAAGGGTGAATGTTGGGAATTATCTTTGCATGTATTTTATAAATAAATACTTATCATTTAAAAAAATTAAAAAATGAATTTAGATGCTACTCTGTATGGTGCATATATATTTAGTTTTGATATTGCTTCATTGTTCATAGTATTTTTAGTACCTTTAGCTTCCTTTCTAACTTTTTTCTTTTTTTTTTTTTTTTTTTTTTTTTAAATTTTTTATTTTATTTTATAATTATAACATTTTTTGATAGTACATATGCATGGGTAATTTTTTACAACATTATCCCTTACACTTACTTCTATTCAGATTTTTTCCCTTCCTCCCCCAACCCCCTCCCCCAGATGGCAAGCAGTCTTATATATGTTAAATATATTACAGTATAATTTAGATACAATATATGTGTGTAGAACCGAATTTTTTGTTGCACAGGAAGAATTGGATTCAGAAGGTAAAAATAACAGTTTACATTCATTTCCCAGTGTTCCTTTTCTGGATGTAGTTGGTTCTGTCCATCATTAATCAATTGGAATTGGATTAGCTCTTCTCTATGTTGAAGAAATCCACTTCCATCAGCATACATCCTCGTACAGTATCATTGTTGAAGTGTATAATGATCTTCTGGTTCTGCTCGTTTCGCTCAGCATCAGTTGATGTAAGTCTCTCCAAGCCTCTCTGTATTTCTCCTGTTGGTCATTTCTTATAGAACAATAATATTCCATAACATTCATATACCATAGTTTACCCAACCATTCTCCAATTGATGGACATCCATTCATCTTCCAGCTTCTAGCCACTATGAAAAGGGCTGCCACAAACATTTTGGCACATACAGGACCCTTTCCCTTCTCTAGTAGTTCCTTGGGGTATAAGCCCAGTAGTAGTATGGCTGGGTCAAAGGGTATGCACATTTTGATAACTTTTTGGGCATAATTCCAGATTGCTCTCCAGAATGGTTGGATTCTTTCACAACTCCACCAACAATGCATCAGTGTCCCAGTTTTCCCACAGCCCCTCCAACATTCATCGTTATTTGTTCCTGTCATCTTAGCCAATCTGACAGGTGTGTAATGATACCTCAGAGTTGTCTTAATTTGCATTTCTCTGATCAATAGTGATTTGGAACACTCTTTCATATGAGTGGAAATAGTTTTAATTTCATCATCTGAAAATTGTCTGTTCATATCCTTTGACCATTTATCAATTGGAGAATGGCTTGATTTCTTATAAATTAAAGTCAATTCTCTGTATATTTTGGAGATGAGGCCTTTATCAGAACCTTTAACTGTAAAAATTTTTTCCCAATTTGTTACTTCCCTTCTAATCTTGTTTGCATTAGTTTTGTTTGTGCAGAAACTTTTTAATTTGGTGTAATCAAAATGTTCTATTTTGTGATCAATAATGGTCTCTAGTTCTCCCTTGGACACAAACTCCTTCCTCCTCCACAAGTCTGAGAGGTAAACCATCCCCTGTTCCTCCAATTTATTTATGATTTCGTTCTTTATGCCTAAATCTTGGACCCATTTTGATCTAATCTTAGTATGTGGTGTTAAATGTGGGTCCATGCCTAGTTTCTGCCATACTAATTTCCAGTTTTCCCAGCAGTTTTTGTCAAATAATGAATTCTTATCCCAAAATTGGGGATCTTTGGGTTTGTCAAAGATTAGATTGCTATTTTTATTCACTATCTTGTCCTGTGAACCTAACCTATGCCACTGATCAACTAGTCTATTTCTTAGCCAATACCAAATGGTTTTGGTGACTGTTGCTTTATAATATAGCTTTAAATCAGGTACACTTAGACCACCTTCCTCTGACTTTTTTTTCATTAGTTCCCTTGCAATTCTCGACCTTTTATTCTTCCATATGAATTTTGTTGTTATTTTTTCTAGGTCATTAAAATAGTTTCTTGGGAGTCTGATTGGTATAGCACTAAATAAATAGATTAGTTTGGGGAGTATTGTCATCTTTATTATATTCGCTCGGCCTATCCAAGAACATTGAATGTCTTTCCAATTATTTAAATCTGACTTTATTTTTGTGGCAAGTGTTTTATAATTTTGCTCATATAATTCCTGACTCTCCTTTGGTAGATATATTCCCAAATATTTGATACTATCGACTGTTATTTTGAATGGAATTTCTCTTTGTATCTCTTGCTGTTGGATTGTGTTATTAATGTATAAAAATGCTGAGGATTTATGTGGATTTATTTTGTATCCTGCGACTTTGCTAAAATTCTGAATTATTTCTAATAGCTTTTTAGCAGAGTCTTTGGGGTTCTCTAAGTATACCATCATGTCATCTGCGAAAAGTGACAATTTGATTTCTTCATTTCCTACTCTAATTCCTTGGATCTCTTTCTCGGCTCTTATTGCCAAGGCTAGAGTTTCTAGTACTATATTGAATAGTAATGGTGATAGTGGGCAACCTTGTTTCACTCCTGATCTTACAGGGAAAGGTTCTAGTTTATCACCATTACATATGATGTTTACTGAAGGTTTTAAATATATGCTCCTTATTATTTTAAGGAATAGTCCATTTATTCCTATACTCTCAAGCGTTTTTAGTAGGAATGGATGTTGGATTTTATCAAATGCCTTTTCTGCATCTATTGAGATGATCATATGGTTTTTATTAATTTGATTATTAATATGGTCAATTATACTAATAGTTTTCCTAATATTAAACCAGCCCTGCATTCCTGGTATAAAGCCCACTTGGTCATAGTGTATTATCCTGGGGATGATTTTCTGAAGTCTATTTGCTAATATCTTATTTAAGATTTTAGCATCAATATTCATTAAGGAAATTGGTCTATAGTTTTCTTTCTCAGTTTTCGATCTATCTGGTTTAGGTATCAGTACCATGTCTGTGTCATAGAAGGAATTTGGTAGGACTCCTTCAATCCCTATTTTTTCAAATAGTTTACATAGCATTGGAGTTAGTTGTTCTTTAAATGTTTGGTAGAATTCACCTGTAAATCCATCTGGTCCTGGGGATTTTTTCTTAGGAAGTTGGTTAATAGCTTGGTCTATTTCTTTTTCTGAGATGGGACTATTTAAACTACTTACTTCTTCCTCTGTTAATCTGGGCAAGCTATATTTTTGAAGGTATTCTTCCATTTCTTTTAAGTTATCGAATTTATCGGCATAAAGTTGAGCAAAGTAGCTCCTAACTATTGTTCTAATTTCCTCTTCATTAGTGGTGAGTTCACCCTTTTCATTTTCAAGACTATCAATTTGCTTTTTCTCTTTCCTTTTTTTAATCAGGTTTACTAAGGGTTTGTCTATTTTGTTGGTTTTTTCATAAAACCAACTCTTAGTTTTATTAATTAATTCAATAGTTTTTTTACTTTCAATTTTATTAATCTCACCTTTTATTTTTTGAATTTCAAGTTTTGTGTTTGTCTGGGGGTTTTTAATTTGTTCCTTTTCTAGCAATTTTAGTTGTAAACCCAATTCGTTGGCCCTCTCTTTCTCTATTTTATGCAGGTAGGCCTGTAGAGATATAAAACTTCCCCTAATTACTGCTTTGGCTGTATCCCACACATTTTGGTATGATGTCTCATTATTGTCATTTTCTTGGGTGAAGTTATTAATTATGTCTATGATTTGCTGTTTTACCCAGTCATTCTTTAGTATAAGATTATTTAGTTTCCAATTATTTTTTGGTCTATTTTCCCCTGGCTTTTTATTAAATGTTATTTTGATTGCATTATGGTCTGAAAAGGATGCATTTACTATTTCTGCCTTACTGCATTTGATTTTGAGATTTTTATGCCCTAGTATATGATCAATTTTTGTATAGGTTCCATGAACTGCTGAGAAGAAAGTATATTCCTTTCTGTCTCCATTTAGCTTTCGCCAAAGATCTATCATATCAAACTTTTCTAGTATTCTATTTACCTCTTTGACTTCTTTCTTATTTATTTTGTGGTTTGATTTATCTAATTCTGATAGTGCAAGGTTGAGATCTCCCGCTATTATAGTTTTGCTATCTATTTCCTCTTGCAGCTCTCTTAATTTCTCTTTTAAGAATTTAGATGCTGCACCACTTGGTGCATACATGTTTAATATTGATACTGCTTCACTATTGATGCTTCCCTTTAGCAGGATATAATGCCCTTCCTTATCTCTTTTAATTAGATCAATTTTTGTTTTTGCTTGATCTGAGATGAGGATGGCTACTCCTGCTTTTTTGGTTTTGCCTGAAGCATAATAGATTCTGCTCCACCCTTTTACTTTTAGTTTGAATGTCTCATCCTGTTTCAGGTGTGTTTCCTGTAAACAACATATAGTAGGATTCTGACTTTTAATCCAGTCTGCTAACTGCTTCCTCTTTATGAGGCAGTTTGCCCCATTCACATTTATGGTTAGAAGGACTAATTCTATTTTGCTTGCCATCCTATTAACCCCTGCTTATGCTTTTCCCCTTTCCTTCCCTTTTACCCTCCTATCCAGTATTAAACTGGTAAACACCACTTGCTTTTCACAGCCCTCCCTTTTTAGGATCCCTCCCCCACCTTAAAGATCCTCCCCTTATTTTACCCCTTTTCCTCGAAATTACTGTATTCCCTTCCCCTTAGCTTACTCCTTCCCTTTCACTTTTCAATGAAGTGGAAGAAGTTTCACCATAAATCGAATATGTCTATTGATACACGCTATGTTCATCTCCCTCCTTTCTTTCTCTCAGATATAATAGGTTACCTTTGCCTCTTCATGAGATGTAGTACCACCACTTTATACTTTTTTATGATATAATCTCCTTTCCACCTCTAGTTTCTAAGACAAATTGTACATATGTTCTTTACATATTTTTTTGACAGAAGTATAGTTCTCAAGATTTCTTTTTACCTTTTTTAGAAGTCTCTTGAGTTCTGTATTTGAAGATCAAACCTCTTATGTAGGTCTGGTTTTTTCATCAAAAATAGATGGAATTCATTTATTTCGTTAAATGTCCATCTTCTTCCCTGGAAAACGATGCTCATTCTTGCTGGGTAAGTTATTCTTGGCTGCATACCAAGTTCCTTAGCCTTTCGGAATATCATGTTCCAGGCCCTGTGTTCTTTTAATGTGGACGCTGCTAGATCCTGTGTTATCCTTATTGTGGATCCTCCATATCTGAATTGTTTTTTTCTAGCAGCTTCCAATATCTTTTCCTTTGTCTGATGGTTCTTGAACTTGGCCACTATATTTCTTGGCGTTTTGATTTTAGGGTCCCTTTCAGTAGGTGATCGATGAATTTTCTCAATGTCTATTTTACCCTCTGTTTCCAAAACGTCTGGGCAGTTCTCTTTGATAATTTCCTCGAAAATGGTGTCCAAGCTCTTTTTTTCCTCCCATTTTTCAGGGAGTCCGATTATTCTCAAATTGTCTCTCCTGGATCTGTTTTCCAGGTCTGTTGTCTTTCTGGTAAGGTACTTGACAGTCTTTTCAATTGTTTCATTTCTCTGGTTTTGCTTGACTCCCTCTTGGTTTCTCCTTGAGTCATTCATTTCTACTTGTTCCAGTCTAATTTTCAATGATGTATTTTCTTCACTCACTTTTTTTATATCTCTTTGTAATTGTCCAATTGAGTTTTTATCTTCTATGGAATTTTTTTCCATTTTATCCATTTTATTTTTTAGAGAGCTGATTTCTTTTTCCAGCTCTCTAATCCTGTTTTCCTTGGAGTTGTTTACCTTTTCCAGCTCACTAATCCTGTTTTCCTTGGAGTTGTTTACCTTTTCCAGCTCACTAATCTTGTTTCTCAATGATTTGATTTCTTTATCCATTCTGTCTTTGAATGCATGTGATGACTTCTCCAGGCTCTCTTGCCAAGCTTCCCTTTCCTTTTCCCATTTCTCTTCCAGCTCTCTTGTGAGAGCCTTTTTGATTTCCTCTATGAGGTTCTTTTGTATTGAGGAGCAGCTTATATCCCTCCCAGGGGATACATCTGGGGACATTCTGTTCCTAGTCTCCTCAGCATTTGAAGTCTGCTCCCTCTCCACACAGAAGCTGTCAATGGTTAGAGCCCTTTTGAATTTTTTGTTCATTTTGTCAGAGTAGGAATCAAAGAAAACAAACTGACAAGAGAAACAATTGGTCTGTTTTGCGGGGGATGGGGCTGGATGGTATTAATGGGCTTCCTCTACAGACTGGGGGTAGGGCAGCAGCGAGCCACTAACAGAACAGCAATGACTGTACTGAGTCTGCGCTCTGAGGCTCTGAGAACGCACCGAGTCAGTCCAGGTGGGGGTTGGGGGTGCCGGGTTCTGAGAGACGCTGGCTTTCTGGGGTTTTAATCTTCACCTCCGGTGTTTACACCCTCTCTCTGCTGCTCCTGGCTTGCTGGGGCAAAAGCCCTTTCACAGAAACGGCAGAGATCACACCCCTCCCCCTCCGGTCTGAGCTGTGTGAGCTGCCTGTCTTGCTCTGGCTGTCTGCCCTCAGTCTGCGCCCAGTCTGATTGACCCTCCCCCGAACTAACACAGACCTTTTCTGGCGACTCTCAAGGATGTCTTCTCTTGGTGATAATTTGTGGATTTCTTTCTGGGTCAAGCATTAAGTCAGAGGCTTGTCATGAAGTAAGTTCTGAGAGAAAACGAGGAGCTCAAGCAGCTGTCTGCCTCCACGCCGCCATCTTGGCCGGAAGTCTCTAACTTTTTTCTTGAAAAAAAATAGATCTATTTTTACTTTTACATAGCCTGATATCAAGATTGTTACCTGTTTTTGTTGTTGTTGTTGCTGTTGTTGTTGTTGTTGTTATTGTTCTTGTGCTGAAGGCTAATTGATTCTGCCCCAGGCTCTTTCCTTTACTTTGTAAGTGACTCTCTGTTTCAAATATGTTTCTTGTAAACACTCTACTATAAGATTCTGGTTTTTGATCCATTCTGCTTTTTTCTTCTGTTTTATGGAATTTCATCCATATTCACAGTTATGATTACCAGCTAGGTATTTTTTTCATCCTATTCTTCCTCCCGTTTGTCCTATCTTTTCTTTTACCCCTTCCTTTCTCCTCAGTGTTTTGCTTCTGTCTTCCAACTTCCCTTATTTGACTTCTCTTTTGTCATTTCCCTCCACTCTTTACTTAATTATGTTCCCTACTATTTTCCAGTTGGGCAAGAGGTTTCTATATGCAAATGAGTGTGTATATTATTCCCTCTTTGAGCTAATACATGAGAATAAGGTTCAAGGGTTGCTTAATACCCACCCATCATCTTTTTTATTGTAATATGTATTTTCCACCTCTTCATGTGAAATAATTTATATAATTATTCTCCCTTACTGCTGCACAGAATGTACTTCTCTTTCTCATCCCTTAATTTTATATCATTCACTTACATTCCCCTATACTAATCATGTCCTCTATGTATATTGCTTCTAACTGTACTATCAGTGATAAAATTTTAAGAATTATAAGCATCATCATCACATGTATGAATGTAAATGGTATAACTCAATAAAATCCTTTATTTATTTATTTTTGCTTATTTATGTTTATCTCAAGTCTTGATATTAAAGGTCAAATTGTTCATTTTGTTTTGGTTTTCTTCTTAGGAAATCTTGAAATCCTATTTGGTTGAATGACCTTTTCCCACATCAATGTTTTATGCTTAATTTTTCCAGATAAATGGTTGTTATTGTCTTAGCTTCTTTGCCTTTGAAACTGTCATGATTCATGACCTCTAATTCTTTAATGTTTTAGTTGCCAAATCTTATATAATACTGATTGTCACTCCCTGATATTTGATTATTTTTAAATTTCTGTCCGCTTATAATATTTTTTTCTTCTCCTGATAGAACTCAAATTTGGAGTTTTTATTTTGAAATCTCTTTCATGAGATGATGGGTGGATACTTTCAATGCCTATTTTGTCCTATGAATACAGGACATCAGGACAGTTTTCCTTGATATTTTCTTGAAAGATGCTGCTCAGATCCTTTTTTTTTTTTTTTTTTTTTTTTTTTAATTGTGGACTTCAGATTGTCCAATGATTATAATGTTCTTTCTCCTGGATCTATTTTCCAACTCAGATTTTTTCTTTTCTTTTTTTTTGAATTTGTTATATTGATTCCTGATGTCTCATTAGCTTCCACTGGCCCAATCCTAACTTTGAATTAGCTTTTGAATTTTTTTTCTATTTGATCAATTATACTCTTTAAGGAATTGTTTTCTTCAGTGGAATTTTGTTTCTCCATTTTCATTTGGCCAATTCTACTTTTGAAGCAGTTTTCTAAAGTGTTGACTCTTTTTTCATAATTTTCTTGCATTATTCTCATTTATTTTCTCAATTTCCTTCTATTTCTCATATGATTTTAAGCTCTTTTCTCAAGGCTTTTATGAGTTCTTTCTGGGCTTGTGACCACTTTCATTTTTTCGTTGGGCATTGATTGTTTTGTCATTGTTATCCACTTCTGACTTTTTGTCTTGGACATCCCTGTCACCATAATAACTTTGTGTGGTCAGAATATATATTTGTTTGTTGTCGCTCTCTTCTTCTGTCTCTCTGTTTGTCTCTGTATTTCTGTGTCTGTCTTTGTGTGTGTGTGTGGGTGTGTTTGTGTGTGTCTCCTCCCCTTTTCCTTTTACCTTTTCTTCCCTTTCTTTTCTTTTAAATTTGAACTCCTTGGATAAATGGAGTGTCTCTGCCTTCTTGTGCTAGGGGCTATAGACCCTTGCTGTTTACCTAATATTATATCAATGTTGTCTGAGGCCCATAGAAGACCCTCATTGCAACTGTTTATGTACTTATCCATGCCTGTGTGAGCCAGTAGCCAAAATTGCAAAGCTGGAACCCCAGCTCTGCTCTCTTTGGATTTTGATCTCCTTAGAACTTTTTTTAGCTCAGTAGTGTTAATCATAGTTATTAAATCTCTTTAAGACACATGCATTTTGATTAATCTTATTATTTGAATTTACATTTTAATTATATTCCAAATTCATCTCGTTCAAAAATGAAAATAATTGACATTTTTCATATATGATATAAGTGAAACTTTATACACATGTATATCAATACTTTATTTAATTGCTCAATTATTATTTTATATGTAATATATTCACAGTTGTCTATCTAACCTAAAAAAAAGAGTTATCAGTTTGTTGAAATTTGTCACTTGGGAGTTAAAAAAAAAAGTTCATATTATAATTTGGTCATATAATTTGCAAATAGGTTCAGTGGAAAGCAGGCCTTCTTTTTAAACCCAGTGTGATCTCACAAAGTATGACACTATGCTTTATTTCTGAGACAGTAGTGGTCTTTAGCCACCTTCATTTTCACAACAAATGAATGAACAAATGAAACTTCTGATTATAAATAATTGCACTTGATATATTTAAAGGAGGATATATGTGTTAGATTGGGTACGTGGAAGGATTTAATTTCATGGGATCTAGGTAGAACTTTCTATTCAGATCAGGAAATGACTCAGTGGATAGAGCACTGGCCCAAGGTTCAAGAGGACTGAGTTCAAATCCAGGCTCAATCATTTAACACTTACTAGCTGTGTGACCCTGAGCAAGTCATATAATTTTAACTGCCCTGTAACAAACAAAAACCAAGAATTTTATGTTAAGTATTTTCTCTAGTGCAAATGCTTAGTGTTTTCTTGTTAGAATCAAATAGAACATGAGTATGATGGACATATCCACATCCTTGGAATGAGGAAGACACAAGTTCAAGTCCTACTTTGGCCACATATGTGACAGTTTGATGCCAGGCCAGTCACTCATTTCTTAAATCTTGAGGAAATTCTGTGTGAATATACATGACAAAGGAGGTACTGATCTTCATAAACAGAGTTTTATACTCCAGGTGTTCTCAACAGCAGTGAAATCATAGCTACAGGCTCAATCTTTCATTTGTCCCAGTAGAAGATCTGAACCAGAAAAAGTATGGTGTTTATTGACCAAAACCTCCAGGAGGAATGCCAAGAACAAAACAGGTCTGTTTGCAAAATTCATTGATCTGACCAAAGCTTTTGAGACTTGCTATTTTTGAGGGGTTGTGGAAAACCATGGCCAAACTGGGTTGTGCAAAGGAGTTCATCAGTATTGTATTCCAGTTTTATGATTGATTGCTTTAGCAGATTGTGGTAATGGATGTTGCTTTCGTGCTTTCCCAATTGCCAGTAGAGTGAAGCAGGGTGTGTTCTTGTGCCAGTGATTTTTAGCATGCTGTTTTCTGCAATGATGTCAGATGCTTTCTTTTTTTAAAAAAAGATTAAATTCATTAAAATGAATTAAAATTAAATTCATTAAAGTTAAGATAAAAATTTGCTGACAGAAAATTATTTAACTTGAAAAGGCTACAAAGCAAAAGTCAGGTGGAAGGAGATGATTATACATTTCATAGTCTAGCTTCCGAACCTTAGATTCAACAGAGGATGGATCACTTCTCTGCTGTCGGACTCATTTTGGTCCAACACTTAACAGTAAGAAAACAGAGTTCTTTTTAACCATCCATACATTGAGCCATCCATTTAAGCACATGGAGAAAATTTGAATATTATGGATAAATTAACTTACTTTGGCTGTATTCTTTCCAGGGATGTACCCAGTGATACTAGCTTGACACACATGTTATGAAAACTGACTTACCATTTGGGAGGCTCTGAATGAAAGTCAGGGAGAGGAGAGGTGACTGACTACCAAACTGAAGGTCTACAGAGCCATTGTGCTGACCTCATTATTATATGCCTGTGAAACCTGGACAGTACCAATACCGTCCCAGGAAATTGAATCACGTTTATTTGGGTCAACTTAGGAAGATTTTGAAGATCATTTGGCAGAATAAGGTACTGGATCCCAAGGTCCTTTCGCAAGCTAACCTACCAGTACTTAAACTCTAATGTAGAAAGCACAACTCTGATAAACTGGTCATGCTGCTTGAATGCAAATGTCTGCTTGCCTACAAGCCTTTTTTTACAGAGAACTCAAGGCAAGCTCTCACATCAGAAGAAGTGATAAAAGACTTAAAGTGTCAGAAGAACTTGAGAATCCATTGTGAGATACTGATGCGGGATAGAGCAACATGAAGTGCCCACACCAAAGAAAGTGTTATGCTTTATGAGCAAAACAGAATTTCAGTAAGTCAAAAGAACTATGAGACATGCAAATTTAGAGACAGCTTCACTTCAAATGGTCATGTGGACTATTCGTGTACAATCTGTGGTGAGGCCTTCTAAGCTCATATTGTTTGATCAGCCAGTTGGACAGACTGTGACCCTGAAAAAGTGATATAATTTTTGTCCTCTCTTAGCATGAAAGGCAATTTTCATCTGTCTAGCCATCTATCTTTATATCTGTTTATCTACTTACCTGTCTATTTACCTATATTCCCATTCCTCTACCCAGAAAACCTTCTCTCATAATACTTTTTTTAAAATTTTATTTATAAATTTTTTTGACATTATATATGCATGATTAATTTTTTATAACATTATCCCTTGTATTCATTTTTCCAAATTATCCCTCTCTCCCTCTACTCCCTCCCCTTGATGATAGGCAATACCATATATTTTACATGTGTTACAATATAACCTAGATACAATATATGTGTGTAAATACCATTTTCTTGTTGCACGTTAAGTATTAGATTCCGAAGGTATAAGTAACCTGGGTAGATAGACAGTAGTTCTAACAATTTACATTCACTTCCCAGTGTTCTGTCTCTGGGTACAGTTGTTTCTGTCCATCATTGATCAACTGGAAGTGAGTTGGATCTTCTTTATGTTGAAGATATCCACTTCCATCAGAATACATCTTCATACAGCATTGAATTGTACAGCAATCTTTTGGTTCTATTCATTTCACTCAGCAACAGTTGATGTAAGTCTCTCCAAGCCTCTCTGTATTCCTCCTGCTGGTCATTTCTTACAGAGCAATAATATTCCATAACCTTCATATACCATAATTTACCCAACCATTCTCCAGTTGGACATCCATTCATCTTCCAGTTTCTGGCCACTACGTAAAGAGCTGCCACAAACATTTTGGCACATACAGGTCCCTTTCCCCTCTTTAGTATTTCTTTGGGATATAAGCCCAATAGCAGCAATGCTGGATCAAAGGGTATGCACAGTTTGATAACTTTTTGGGCATAGTTTCAAATTGCTCTCCAGAATGGTTGGATTCTTTCACAATTCCACCAACAATGCATCAGTGTCCCAGTTTTCCCACATCCCCTCCAACATTCATCATTATTTGTTCCTGTCATCTTAGCCAAGCTGACAAGTGTGTAGTGGTATCTCAGATTTGTCTTAATTTGCATTTCTCTGATTAGTAGTGATTTGGAACACTCTTTCATATGAGTGGATATAGTTTCAATATCATCATCTGAGAATTGTCTGTTCATATCCTTTGACCATTTATCAATTGGAGAATGGTTTGACATAATACTTTTTTTAAAAAAGAAAAAAAAAACAGTTCAACAAAAATCATTGAATATCAACCAGAAATCTGATACTATAATCAATGTTCCATACTATTTTAATAGCTAAGTATTTTGTAAATTTGTTTTTCTATGCAGTCTGCTTTCTCTATGTATGTGCTGTCTCTCCCATTAGAATGCAATCTTCTTGAGGACAGAGATTGCTTTATTTATTGTTTGTATCTATAGTGCCTTGTACATGGTAAATCCTTGGTAAACACTTGAGTGATTAACTAGCACCCCCTTCTATGCAAAGAAATGAGAGTTGAAAGAGGTGTATTTTGTGTTGTATGGTATACTATAACAACTCACATTTCCCTAAAAGTATAGACATTGGTTCATCAGAAAAACACAACAGTTTAACCACATACCTTGGCAAAAGTAAATTGTCTTTTCCACTTTTCCTATGAATTAAGATAGAGGGTATCACAATAAGCACATTATGAACTGTTAAAAAATTTAGAGACTTCAGAAAAATATATAGGAGGAGAAAGAGAAAGAAAATGTTTTACAAATTACCCATGTGGACTGTAGGACCTAATGTAAAAATTCACCACCAGCGTCTTTAATTCTGTTGTCTAGTGTCCCCTTACTGGTATTGATTCTTATGGTGGTTGTGACTTTAAAGCGGTGCCTGAGCTAGTAATATAGCTAAGGATGGTCACAAGGGACAATTAACCATCTGTGTGAGATTTCTCAGATGAATCATGCAGTGGGACCTAATGCCATTTCCCTTCTTGTTTTATGTGTAAATAATGCCACTAGAAGACTGGAATAGATTTGGGAGGCAATGATCTTTAATGCATCAAAGCTCAGGAAACATATGACTCGACCTCATTAAATTAAATCCCCAAAGGGTTATTGACTGTTTGTGTCATAGAGGAAGAGAAATGAGAACTCGGACAAAATCAAACTCACTAAAACCAATGTAAGACATGATCAAATTTATGCTAAACAATAAGGAAAGATTGCAACTATATGGAGAGAATTGCATCATATATTATTTATTGGATTGCTTTCTTCAAGGGGAAAATAAGGTGTTCTTCAAAAATTGCAAGAGATAAGAGCTATAAAGGATGTAATTAGAGAGATATATGAGGAGCAAAGTATATTTGGTAAGAGGAATATAATTGATGGCCAGCCCCTGGGCTCCAAGGACATACACAGAACCTTGAGAAGGTAGGAGGCCCTTTAAAAACCCGATGGGTTCCCTATGAAAGAGGGATAAAAGGTGCTGAAGAGTAGCTCCAAAAAACAAGCATAGATGGGCTGTTATCTGTATCTTAGAATGAGGACTTACACCAATGCATCATTTATCCATAAAATGTAGGTAGACTCCCAAAGTTCAGAGTAAGAGAGTTCCCAGGAAGTGATCTAGCACAAACTGTCTTTTTGCTTCAGAAAAGAAAGCAGGCTAAGAGAACTCAGATACCTGTTGAGTCAGGCTATAAAGTAGACAAGTCCTAGGGCTTGGAGTTGAATCTAGCCTTCTGACTCAGAGCTGTCTGTTGCCCAGGAGTATTCTATCCTATAAAACTTTACCACTTCTTCACTAAATCCTTAGAGGTGACAGATAAGAAAGCAGAATAGAAAAAAAAAAAACAACTTTAAACTTTTCATCATTAAAATATAGTAAAGCAGATCACATTCTCTGTTAGGTTTTACCAAGTGGCAGAGGTTTCAGGCAGAGATTTGGCAAAGCATTGTGGGACTGCTATATGATTAGATTAGCTCCATGCAGAAAAGCTGATGTTCACAGACATCTTGCTCATCTCCCAGGTGGTGAGTTTTTAACCATGAAGCATGAGGAAATTGCATCTTGAACAGGAAGAGATGACCCATACCAAGAGATTCCACAATTTACTCCCTCCCCCTTTTGAGAATGTGGGAACCCCTGGGTGTGCAATACTGCATTTATTGTTGTAATTAACCCAACTGTTGATTGGTTTTGCGGAATTCTTTTTCCCCTTTGATTTTAAAATATTTATTATAAGGGATGGATCTTTGGGTAGGAGAAAGGATGTACTCAAAAATAGCTGATGCAAAACCAAAATACATCAATAAGGTTTGTTTTAAGTAAATAATTCACTAATTATGCTTTTGCAACTCTAGAGAAGGCAAAGTCATCTTCTCTTTCCAGCAGCCAGCAGGAAGTCCCACTGTCCCTGAAGTACAGTATAATTAGAAAAGCTGCAGTCATAACTGTTGTTTCTAGGGATCAGGGTAGACTACAAAGATATAATGAAGTCTGGGGAGTTCTCCATTCAAATCTCACCTATCAACATTATTACTTAGATGACCATAGGTAAGCCTTTCAACTTTATTTGGAAACTGAGACTCATGATTAGCATGTCCCTTAGATAGTGGCTGTCAGCATCATTCATATTATATGTAATAGTCATATTACCAATTTTTCAGAACAAAAAGCCCTAGAGGGTTGAAATTGCCACTAAATACAGTGTCTTGCACATTGTTGTTGCATCATCAATGTTTGATGGATTATACTGAGTTTGCTCAAATAGAAACAATTCTGTGCCTCAGTTTCTGCACCTTGAAAATGAGGGATTGGACTGGATGATCTCTAAAAACCCTTCTAGTCCCAAATCAATGATGCTATGAAAGAGTTAGCATATTTCAATTTATATTTTATATCATCAATATTATTATCCAAATTAATAGATTAAATAAATTCAATATTTATTAAGTTCTATTCTATGAAGCAGAATGACGAGTCAGCCGTCCTTAGAATGAGCAGAATCTGGTATCCTGACTCTGATAGGCTGTGACCATGGGAGAGTGGCTCTGGGTGCCGTAGGCAGTGCTCTATGACTATGAGTCTCAGGCAAGGTTCTCACCAGAATGGATAGATGGAATTCCTCTCCAAGGAGCTTTCTATTGAAATAAAATTACATACTCATTCTCAATCCTTACTCTCCTTTGGGCAAGACTCTATTTCTAGTCTCTGAGGAGAAAAGATTTTTTAAAAATCCAATGGTTCTAATCCATCAGCAATTTCACTAAATTCTGGAATACAACATATGCAAACATCATCAAGGAAGAAGGTGTGGGGCTCATAGAGGGAGATCTGGGAACGCTTCCCTGGAAAGAAAAAAAGACACCAAGAAGAACCAAAGTATAGATTAGTTGATGCTTCAATGATGTCATATATGCATCCCCAGATTACAACATGAACCATTTCAGCAAGGGATTTTCACAACCATTGGATGAAATGGTTGGCTTTCTCTCTGTCTTTCTGTCTCTCTGTCTCTGTGTCTGTTTTTCTCTCTGTCTCTTTCTGTCCTTTATCCCTGTCTTTGTGTCTCTTCTTTGTCTGTCTCTATTTTTCTTCTCTCATTACCTTGCTCCCAGTTTGAGAATTCCTTCATGCTGTGTATTGTTTGGTCTAGTATGTTTTATATTACTTTGTGCAATTTGTACAATCTTCATAACTTGATGATGGACTTTTAAGAACTGACATTTGGTAGAAAGGAAGTTAAAGCCGTGAGATAGATAGACTTCATTCCCTATCTGAATGATGGTGATCAGGAGAGTGGCTTGAATGATTTTCCTTAGACTATTGAGATTTGGGGGGCAGAGAGTTCCCATTGGAAGCCCTTATTGTTGAGGAGAACAGAGTGGCAGTGCCCTCCTGGCCACAATCAGTGTGGCCACTAGAGAGGACTGGGTGGAGGGAGGAAGCTCTAGAGATAGCCACTCACCTTCCTGCCAGCCACATCTGGATGGATGGAATATGACACACGTCATTTATAGGGGCACCCACATGCACACCCTCCCACACCAACAAATGTATAAATGGGATGCGGCTAGACAACATATCTCTGAGTTCTACATTTATTCAATTCTGACCTGGAGTAGAGTCCTGCAATGAGTTAGTTGTTCATTCAGTTCAGAAGCAAGGAAATAAACACAGTGCTTGGGAAGCGGCCATCCAATCCAGTTCTTTGTACCTTCTGGATGCTCACGTGGACATGAGGTTTCATGGCTCCCAACTGTACCTATTTGAGGGCCCCATCCAGAGTGGAGTCAGCCCTTCCTGCCATGCAGGCCAAACTGGTCCTGCTTAATTGTAACGATTAGTAGTGCATGATTGCACCTCTATATACTCTGAAGGAGGAGGGGAAAGGAGGGAGAGACTTTGGAACACAATGTTTTTAAAAAGCAAAGCTGACCATTTTGTTTCCATATTATTGAAGAGAAATAAAATAAAGTGTGCACGTTTGGTGAGAAGCCTGAATGCTACACTGCAATCAGAAGGTCACACAGCTCTCTTCTTCCTGTGCCTTGTCTGAAGGGCCAACTTTTTCCAGAACCAAATAGCAGCATCAGGGCGCCTTCCTCAGGCGGCTTAATTTAATCTGAGAGCAGACTGACCTCCAAGACAGAGCACATCTTCCTTGTCTGAGGAAGCCTTGGACAAACCTGTCTGAGGTTGGAAAGCAGAGGGGATTCCATTCTGCTGACTTCCTCAGAGAGCAAGAGTAATGAGCCAACAGCAAGGCAGGTTTTTGTTTTTCTTTCTGGTACTGGGGAGGACAGGGGCTCCTGTACAGAAAGCTGATCAGGCTGGGGGCACAGATGGCCTTTCTTCCTAGAAGACAAGGTAAAGTGTCTCCAGAGGCTTCTTCCATGGGAAAGCTATGGGAGAGTTTGCCAGCATCCGTTGATGCTTACTCACCCCTCCCCTTGCTGTGACTTCTTCCTCTCCTCCTCTCTGTATATAGGTGAGCTTAATATCTTTGTTTCTTCCCCTCTCTGCCTTCCTGTATGTCTCTGTTGGTAACCCTTTCATCCCATTCTTCTGCACTCATTACTGCCTGGCTCCGAGCTTTGAAGGAAGCAACAGCCCGCTGCAAAACTCTGCTGCATGGACAGGTGTGTGACTGACCACTGATGGATAGTATTAATGGACGGACAATTTCTGGTGCATTTTTCTGCTTTTAGGAAGATTACGCCATGATTCTAAGACTCATATTAACTTAAATATTCTTGGTTAAATACTCTTTTCTTCCAAGGACAATTATATTTGTGTGTGTGACTTGGTGACTAAGCTAAATGGGATAAGTATAATGGGCTCCCTTAGTCCTTAAGCCTCTGTAGCTCTGACTTCCTTAATTCCTGAAGTTCAATGCAGGCTCTTCCCTGTCATAATCTGTGCTCCTTCTTTCTGCTGCTGCAGAACCACCGAATGGGATATTGGGAGTTGTGGGGGTGCAAGGGAGGTGTGGAACTGGGGCGTCTGGAATTAGGAAATTGGGTTCCAGCTTTGCTGCTTATTCCCTAGGATCACCGAGATCCCTTTTGGAACAAACCCATTGTTTCTCCAAACAACAAGAGCTCGGGGCCTCTTGTAGGTCTCTAAGTCATGATAAATTCTCTTCCTATCCTCTTTCCAATCACTCTCCACCATTTCTCTAGTGTTCACTGTTTGACCGCGTTCTCCTTTGTAATTCTCTTTGTCATGTCATGTCTTTGTTGCGTTTGTGCAGCCTTTGCTCTTTCCAGAGGTACTCATCCTGATTCCCTCTCATTTCCTCTGAAATTCAGCCTCCCTGGTCTATTTGCTCTTCTTCATACATGATCCCTTTCCTCTGCCTGGGCCTTGCTCCCTGCCCACAATGCCCTCCCAAGCCACATACTTCTCTTAAAACCCTCGACTCCTTTCAAATGTGTGTTCCCTTTCACTTCCTATACTAGACTTCTCCTGATCCCCACAGTGGGTATGATCCTTTCCTTCCAAATAACTTTGCATGTATGTTGTCTATATTTTGTACTTAATTGCCTGAGTACATGTTGTTTCTCCAAAGAAGAATTCAAGAATCATTTTAATTTAATTCCTCTTCCCTTGCTCTATATCTCCAGTGGCTGGCACAGAAGGTCATTAAGGAATTGAATTTAAATCACCAAGCAGTTCTTGATTGCCTTATTGTGTGCTAGATGCTTTTCTAGGTGATACAGATGCAAAAGGAAGAGGGAAACAGACCTGACTTTCCGGGAGTGTGCATTATGCAAGCGAAAAGCATATACATGCACAGACAAATGTATACAAAGCACAAGTTGGGAGGAGGGCAAGTATAGTAGGGGAGCTTATGATAGGCTTCCTGTAGGAGGTGGACCATAAGATGTGTGCAGGAGAAAGCATGGGGTTTGAGATTAGTGTGGCAGATAAGTAAGACAAGCTTACTTAACAGAAGTATGGGAGCTGGACCTAGAAGTCCCATATATCTAATAATTAACTGTGATGCTTAAAACATTTAAACAGTTTGTTATTTAATTTGTTATAAATTTCAAATTTTAAAATCTTTTTCTGAACTAAACCGCACTTTCTTAGCTCCTATTGCTCTATGTATATTGTCTCTCCTTATTAAAATATAAGCTCCTGGAGGACAGGGTTTGTTTTTATTCTTGAATGGAGCCCCAAGTTATCACATAGGAAACAAGATTTTTTTTTCCTTGACTAATTAATGCCATCCATTCATTTAACCCCTAGAATTGTACCTTTGATACCTTAATGAACAAGCCTTTTAATTGAATTGGATAAAGGCCAGTTACCAAAATAATTAGAGGTATTTGGAGAGTAGGGGAGGATGAGATGGGCAGAGTTAGCTGAAAAGAAGATTTGAGGAAATCGAAATCTTAAACATGGATAGTGTCAATAAACAGTTAAATTCCTATAATTTATATGGTTTGGATAAGTCTTCTCAGTTGCGCTTGTTTCAGTTGCTGTTAATTTGGTATTATGCATTGAGTTAGCAACACCAAGAAAGCACAGGTGCTCCACTAGCTAGCACCACACCATTCCTACATGGAACCATCGTTTCTAGAAAATGGAGATGTTTTGAATACTGTGGATAAGTTCACTTGGCATGGCAGAATCCTTTCCAGGGACATACATATAGATAATGAAGTTTATGCACACAGATCCAGAACTGGCTCAGTGTTTGGAAAGTTCCTAAGTAAAGTGTGGGAGAGAAGTATTAGACTGCCCACAGAACTGAAGGTCTGCAGAGCCATTGTGAGGACTTCCTTGTTGTGTATCGGTGAAATCTGGGCAGTCTATGGCATCAGGCCAGAAATGCAATCACTTCCATTTGAATTGTCTTAGGAAGCATTTGAAGAACAACTGGAAGGATGATTGACTAGACCTTTAAGTCATTTTTCAAGTTAAAGTGTCAAGTATTCAGAGTACAAATCAGTGGGCAGGCCATGAAGGACAAACGGCAAGCATGTGCTTGCAGAAAAGTCGATTTTATGGAGAACTCAAGTAAAGAAGGTATTTTTATGGTGGTCCAAAGAAGCAATTTAAAGCCACTTTCAAAGTCTCTCTGAAGAAGTTTGCAATTCGTAGTGAGAGATGGGACATATGGCACGGGACGCTGCATCCAAGAAGGCAGGTGCTTTATGAGCAAAGCAGAATTGCCGTAACTCAAAAGAAATGTGAGATATGTGAATGAAGGGAAATCTCTCCTCCAAATGTTCATGTGGATTATTTGTGTCCCACCCATGGTAGAGCATTCAGAGCTTATATTGTTCTGATCAGCCACAGTTGGACACACTGTAACTTGATTCTTACATAGTGATGTCATTTTGGTCCTCTTCAAATCAATCAACATAAGGAATCATATTTTAGAGTCATTCAAACCAATAATGGCCATCTAGTTCAATACTTACCCCAGGTATAAATAGTTCCCTTTAAAAATTAATCAGTAAATAAATAAATTTTTGGAGGGCATAATATGTCCCAGATATTGTGCTAGATGTTAGAAATGTAAAATCAAAAGTGGAAATCACCCACCTCAAGGGGTTAAATTTTAACTTGGGAGACAGCATATAAACACATAATTATTGGAACAAAGACCAAATAAATACAATGTAATAGGAAAGAGAAAAGTATTGGTAATTGGGGGAAGCAATTACTTCATATAGAAGACTGGGAAACCAAAGATGCAGGGGATTATAAAAAGTGCAGCATCTGTAAAATGCAAAAAGAGAAAGGGCTGTATGTGAGGAAAAATAAGGAGGTCACTTTGAATTTAACAAGAAGGAGATAGATATGAGATGTCACTGAGGATTGGAAATCTCAGGGGAGAGAGAGTGAGGCGCTGCTGATCGTGAAGTTGTAACCTAGGTAACGAGGTAACTAGAAAGATGGTGATACCCTACACAGAGATTGTGAAGATCACAGGTCTGATGTTAGGTAGGCAATCCGTAAACATTCATTATGCTTCTGCCATGTTTCAGGCACTGAGTTCCAAGAACCCAGGATGTCAAAATAGGCAAAAGACATCCTAGCTCTCAAAGAGCACACAATCTGATTATAAGTTCTTGAGTCTTGAGTTAGCCGATGGAAAATCAATTCAAAATGTCTAACAGACAGCTCAGGATGTGGGACTGTGACATGAAGGAGCAATAGGGTAGTAGAAGGAGAATCAGAAATAACTGATATCATGAAAAGGCAAAGGAGAGAGTATCTAGGAGGAGCTGGTAGTCTGCAGTGGTGCATCCTGAAGAGAAGGTAGGGATAAGGAGGACTGAGAACAGGGTACCAGGTTTGTCAGTGAAGTAATTATTGGTAATTCTGGAAAAAAGAGGCTTCAGCTTAGTTGTAATGTCTGGGCTAGCTTTCTGGAGGACCAGTGGACGGGCCTTGGTCTCAGCAGGATAGTCATCATGTGGATGGGCAGGAATAGAGTCTAAAGCCTTTATTCTCACATCTGTCTCCTTCACAGTCTGTGTCTGTCACAGTCTGACCCAGCCTTGATCTTAGTGGAGGAGTGCAGGAGGCAGGAGAGCCACCAGAGGATGGTCAAAAACGGAATGTCTCTTTTCCAGTCCTCATACTTAATACAATCACATCCTTACAGCATACGGATTATGTGTGAACTAGAGAATCATTACATGACCATGCTAAGTACTAAGTATATGTAAACTAGATAACTATGGTCTCATCAATTCCACGAGTTAACACCTTGTTGTAAGTATCCTTGTTTCAATATATTTCTCCAGAGTTCTGGCCCTTTACACTTAGTGATGTGATTATGATACACAATCAAAGGATTGAGGAGTAAATGAACAAAGAGAAAATGGAGGCAAGAGTATCATCCCTCAGCAAACATTTTTAAGGGTTTGCTGTGGGCCAGGAGCCATTACAAATAAGTGATAATCTGCTCTTAGGGAGCCTTTAATCCCATAGTAAAAAGATGAAAAGGAAAGAAAGCTGAAAAGGACAGTGGGGAAGAAGGTGTATCACTGGGAGAATGATGGAGACATTCAAAACTCTTCAGCTCAGCTGGTGAAAAATGGACAATTGTGTGGGACCCTTTCTTTAAATGGGGCTTTTGGAGCCCAGGGTTCTTCTGCTCTCCAACCAATGGGGAGGAAGTTGCTGATGACATGTGAGTGCCAAGGATGATTCCCTCATGCAGCATGAGATTTCCCATAGCTGAGGTGGTTGTTATCATTTTTGTTGTTGTAGCTTTGGTGGCGTGAAGGCATAGGGGGAAATCTGAAAGCAAAGTGGAAGTCCTTTTTCTTGGGTGTTTGACTGAAAGAGACGAGAAGCATAAGACAATATCTTGTGGGGATGGCAGTAGGGGGCCAATGCCCTTCTAGTGCATGGGGATATTTTTGAATTGATTGATAAAGTTAGATCAGCATCCCAGACAATGATTCACTGAACACCCTGCCTTGACTCCATCAATAACACAAAGATACTCATCTTCTGATTGGCTATAATGGACATAAGCAATCATACTCCATCTTTATAAGAACTTGCTCCAGTGGAATACTAAATGCTTTCAATAACCATCTTTTCATAATGACAAACCATCACTGATTATATAAAATTAGCTTAGTGTGGCAGCTTTGCTGGTGACCAAGACACAAACTGAGAAGAAACTCAGGACTTAATCTGAACAGAATGGATATCAGATTGTTGGTTCTGAACAGCCTTCTCACTCTAACCTTTCCCTTAATTTGAGCTTAAGGGGGGGAACAGGGTCACTTCTAATAACCTGAAATAATATTTATGCTAAGCCACTAAATGTAAAGCTAATTTTGCCATGTGACCTTGAAGGCCATCTAAGCTTACATATTCTATATACTCCTCATTTTATATACAAGGCCACTGAGGCCCAAGGTGATTAAGCAGCTTGCCAAGGGTGATCATAGATGTATGGGATGGAATATGTTAGTTCCTTGAGAAATAAAATTGACTATTACCCAGGAGAGTGTGTTACACAGTAGGTAAAAATACATGTAAGTGAATGTCTCTGCCTTCAAGGAGCACGCATTGCATTGTAGGATATGATCTATCTGGGGGTGAGACCAGAGAGGGATTGGGAGTGGGGCCTCAGGACAGTGGTTCATTATGTCCTCTCTCAGGTCCATGGTGTTATTGATTAAGAAATGGCTCTCCTATCACAAGAAAAGATTTGGGGTCCTAAGAATATAGACTTCAAATTAGAATGAGAAGAATCTCACCCCCATATTTTATAGACTTGAAAGCTGAGCCCTACAAATCCTAAAGGCCTAAAGTGTTGGTTGGGGAACCTTAGATTCTACAATGTTTAATGGTGCTTTTAGGGATGTGTAATAATGAGCTCGCTCAGGAATCGGGAGACATCCCCATTACTGAGGTTCTTTTGACTGAGGCTGGATGCCCATAAGAACATTGACCACAAAACCATTTCCCCATGCAGTGAATAAGTTCTCAAATATGTGTGTGTAGGGTGAGGATGGCAGGGCAGGCCCTTTACAGGTTATTGTCGTGTAAATATAAACCATCACCCTCCTCCTCATGCGTATTCACCCTCGAAACCTTTTGGATTCATTTCCAATAACGGAAATATTTAAGTTTTGGTAAGTATAACAGAAACTACACCATATCTACTAATTTCTATTTAGTGAGCCTCTAATAGTAAAGATTTAGACAATAAAGGGCCTTAATTTTTTTTTTTTTCTTGAAGCTGGATTGCCAAGGAACTGTGGATTTTTTGGATTCTGCTAATGCTTTGTTATATCCGCCTTTGAGGTGACAGCCACAGTGACCTGTTCAGTGAAGAGAGATCCTATCAGTGCGCCTGCTGAGATAAAGCATTTCATGCAGCTCATTTTCTCTAGCTTCATTGTCAAAGATTATACCAAGATAACAAAAGTACGGCTAACGACTATCAATTCAAAGCATCAATTCAAAATTCAGGATTTTCTAGTACAATCTGTCCCAATTGAGTTCATTCTTGCTTTGCTGCTAAAATCTGACAGACTCCAGATCAACTTCTTAAAGTTTAAAAATGGAAACACAACAATGGTTGTTTTCATTGGTCCATCACTCTCTGGTATCTTTTTATGGAGTCCGCTTTAAAGACAGTTACTTGAACCAGTTGACCTTCAGCAGAGTGTAGGAGTATAAAGAAGGCCAAATATTAGCCTAAGGTTAATAGAAGCTGAGCTTTTTTTATGGTGCCTTTGTGGAAATTTCCAAAAAATAACACCACGTTTAATAAAATGCTTTTTAGAACTTCTAGATCAAAAGAACTACTTCCTCACTTAATAGTGCGATCAAATTGTCTCAGACTGACAAAGAGCCTCAGAGACGATTCAGTCCAGTCTGTGCCCAAATTAGAAACCCATGGGGGGCCATTCCTGACTAGGGGAAATCCAGCCTCAATCAAAAGAGCACACACTCTGATTATAAGTTCTTGAGTCTGAAGTTATCCGATGGATCTCCCGATTTCAGAGGCAGCTCATTATTGGATATCCCTAAAAGCACCATTGAGTACCAGAGGATCCAGAGTTCCCCAACCAAGGGGACCCTGATTCTTCCCCTCGCTCCTCCAACCAACCAAACTGCACACTCAAAAAGAGGCCAGGAGCTCCCTTATGATTGTATAAGTAGTTTAATAATCAAATGGGTTAGTTACATAGGGTCTATCTGGGGCAGTCAGTGTATCGCTGATGTAGTGGATCTGTTTCCTGCCATGCAGCCAGATTATTCAATGGATCCCTGGATAGGCCTCTCCAAAATTCCATGATAACTATACAAATCAGACAAAGGGAGGAGGATTTAAGGAACATCATTGCATGCAGTAGCGCAGTTTGGCTGATTTACTGCTCAGGTCCAAGCCCTGGGTGCAAGGCCAGTGCAGGTGCCGGGATGTTCAAGTCACGTGCTAGTTACTTTGATTAACTTAGACATGCACAATTTTTTTTTTTTGCTTGCTGCTGTCTTTGTAACGACTTTCACCTCAGCACATTCTACCCCTGAAGTCCTTGTCATGCCTTTTGCCAATTAGAATCCCACAAAAGATTCCCTTTCTCTAGATGGTTTGTGAGACTCTGCCTCCAATTCAACAGTTTACGACACAAGAAGCAGAATAGTCACCAGCCCTCTCTCTTCTCTGTCTCTCTCACTTTCACTTTTTCCTTTTTTCTCTCCCTTTTTCTGCTCCTTCTGAAAGATGATGTGCTTGTCACCATCGCCCACAGGCTCTCCCCAAATCCACCCCAGTCGGTCCCCCCTTGCAGGTTTCCCTTGTGCTTTACGTTTCAATATTGTGTTCAGCCTCTCAAGGTTTTTATTAGTTATCACTTCCTATGTGACTGGAGCATCTCTTGGACTGGCCATGCATTTTTCTACTGATATTCTCGACAGTATTTCTTGGGAAGCAGTCTTCATTTACAAAGTGTCAGAGTTTGCTCACACCTGCTCGCTACCTCCATTGTCCTTGGGTTAGCCTTCACTTCCATTCTTTGGAGATGGTGGTATTCTACTGAAAATAATGGCCGAAAAATCATGCCTGTCAGCTTGTTAAAATTGAAGTTAATATTTTAATAATATTGTTACGTTCAAAATCCCAGGAGGGTCCTTATCCTAGTGACTGAAAGTCTGACCCCTTCCTTTATTAGAAGGGTAAGGATGCAAACTATTTTTCTTGTATCCCTTCTATTCAAGATAGAATCAGCCTTACTGGAGTCTTCTGGAGGAGATGACCTTGAAAAAGGAATCCAGAAGTGGGATTACTTTTTTCCCCTTTTGCCCTTCCTTCCTTTGGAGCCAAATGGAGATCTTTATATTATGTTATTACCATCTTTGATTCTTCCCTCTCCATTTCCCCTCTTTGATTCAATCAGTTGTCACGTCTGTTGATTCTGCCTCCAAAATTACTCTTGCAAAATTTTCCTCCTTTGTCCTCTCTAATACATTACTGCAGACGCCCATCATTTCTTGTGTCAACTATTGTAATGGATTTCTAACTGGCTCTTCTTTCTCTGATTTTTCTCTCTCTTTGCTATGTTCTTCATCCTGATGGCAGATTAATCATTCCAGTGAACAAGCTTGAATGGCACTCTCCTCCTCAAAAACCGTCTCTTGCTCCTTGTTGCCTAAAGAATAAATTCAACCTCAGTCTTGGCCTTAAGGTCCCTTACAATCTGCCCAAATCTACCTTTCCACCTTTTCCCTCCTCCCTTTCATTAACTTTAAATTCTTGCCAAACCACTAACTGTTCCGCCCTATTTACTTGCGTTGCCCACTTATTACACATTTTCTACAGGCAATGCCTGAATAGAATGGATGTAGGAATAAAGACCTTTTGCAGTTGTTGTCTAGTCATGTCTTACTCTTTGTGACTCTGGGTGCCATACTGTTCATGGGATTGTCCTGGCAAAGATAAGAAAGTAGTTCCCCATTTCCTTCTCCAAAGCAAATAGAGGTCAAGGGGCCTGCCCAAGGTGGTACAGCTAGTCAGAGGCCATTTTTGAATTCAGATCTTCTTGACTCCAGGCTGATGCTATTCTCATCCTCCCCAGCCCTCTCTCTTCTCTGTCTCTCTCACTTTCACTTTTTCCTTTTTTCTCTCCCTTTTTCTGCTCCTTCCTCCATTTTTTGTCCTCCTTCCCTCCCTCCCTGTCCTTCATTTCCTCTCTTCCTCCTTCTCCCTCCCTTCTCCCCCTTCTGTCTCTGTGTCTATCTGATTCTTTCTTTGTCTTTGTGTCTCTCTCCTCTATGTTTCTCTGTGTTTGTCTCTCTCTGTCTCTATTTTTCTCTCTGTCTCTGTCTCTGTCATTCTCTCTGGCTCTCAATGGATCTTGGGCTCCAATTGCAGCTCAGTTCTTTGGTAAAATCACTTGATTTCTTTTGATGTACGTTTCTTCAGGGTAATGTGGGAAGATTGAAATAGCTGACCTCTGTCACCCTCTCATCTCTAATCCTCCGATCATCACATTTCTCATTTTCTTTTTCCATCTAAAGCATGTATATTCTTAGAGCTAGAAAGGACTCAGAGGTCACTCCAGGCAATGAAATGCCACTTAATTTCCCAGGGATAATGAGTAGCAAAGGCAGAATTTGAACCCATCTCCTGTGTCCTTCCCCAGAATCACATGACTGCGCTTCCTTGGCCTTGGGCATCTTGGGACCCATTCCAGTTTTAGCCACTTTCTCACTCTGTGGTTCTGAATATGATCCTTTCTTTTCCTCAGT